>NC_052133.2:7610319-7914289 GCF_016086655.4 Lepeophtheirus salmonis | reverse complement strand
AGATTCTTTAAAAACGGAGAATATTTTTTACAATATGATAGTGGTGACTATGATCCTGAAAGAATATTTATTTTTGGATCTGAGGGGTCATTAAAGGATCTCGCTTCATGTAATGTGTGACAGAACATTAAAATGCTGCACTGAAAATTATTACCAACTTTTTATATTTCACATAATTCTTGGATATGTATCGGTCCCAAGATTATTTATCTTACACCCAAATAAGTATGAAGCGACATAGACTGTTTACTACTTTAAAGTATCTAAAAATATGGTTATGCCCTGAAACATTAATGATAGATTTTGATAAGAAAATTCAGAATGCCTTTGGAAATGTTACGTACTTCCTTTAACAAACATTACGGGATGCTTATTCCATGTGTCTAAAAATATCTACAGATATATAAATATCTACAATGATTTTCCTCACCACATCCAACCACCTCTTCTACTGATAGATCATGGCTCATAACGAAGAGGAAATCCCTGCTCTTGTCTAATCTGATGTTATACTTTTTCGCCCCACCATGAGTCTTTTCCAATATGAATAATCAATCATGTCTAAAGTCTAATGATAATTAAGTGAATAGCACTTCTTCCATTCTAGTTGGGAAAATTCGTATAGAATAAAGGAAGCGAGTCTTCTCCCGTGCGAGCTTTATCCTATACGAATCTTATCAATGTGAGTAATCCCTGTACAAACTTTCCCTATACAAATTTTCCGTAGGCGAGCTTGAAACCATATTGAAACATATCGGTCGTTTAAGAGGATTTTTTATGTGAATGTATCTCATAATATTAAAATCTGACATAGTATTTTATTTTGTTAAGTAATATTTTTTAAAGCGTAGCTATACGTTTGTATTTATATATGTTAATTTATTAATAGAAATAATAAAATGTCCAATATATATATGTACATAAATATGACGAGGATCAACAAAAAATTGTATTAATATATTTTTGGAAAGGAGCATATGTATACATAGTATAACTAGAGATGGTTTTTTTAAGAGAACCCGGAGAAGAGGCAGCAAGACATTTGGTACAATTGAATTAAGACCTTTTTATCAGCTGTCTGTTATATGATTTTAAAGGGGAGAAAACATTTAAAATAGAAATAGTGTAGGAAAAACACTATAATCATAATTAAATTAATATATAAATCAATTTACATCAAGGATATGGAAGAATTCTTGTTTTAATGGGAGATGTTAACGATTATTGTAGTAATGGAAGAAAAAAAAAAGAGTACACGCGTCAACCATTTCCAGTTTCTAATCGCTCTACTTTGTTTTTTCTTTACGCAAATTCCCTATTTAAGTATAACTCATATAAGTTATTTCTTCATTTATTTATACAAAAGAAGGAATTATGAAATAGCCATGACGTATCAACAAGGATGTACCCGGTTCAGGTTCAGCGGTTCTATTGGTCCCAGTCCTTTCATTACTACGGTTCCGGTCTGGTCTCAGGAGTTAACTTATAATGACAACTGCTAAGGAAAGTGAAATTGATTCGTCAGATTACCAATTCCAAAAAATAAAAATGGGGCACCAAAAAAATTCACACGATTTACATCACTAGTAATAATTGACTTAATCATATTTTGTTTCGGAACATTGTTGTCACGCAACCTTACATGACTTATTTATTAAATGTTTTAAGAAATATGATCATTGATTGTAATTGATTTTTTTAAGAATGGACACATTTTATTGGAACTATATTCATGATAAATTAATAAATAATTCATCTTTCGAATACTGAAATGTGTTTATCAATTGTTAAAAACATATCTTCTGTATTTTGTTTGTTGCGAACTATTATTTATTACTAAGATAATAGTTGTTAATTATTATTATAATACACCTTGGACTGAAAATTTTATTAAAATATGTATCAATGACAGAGTAGAAAATGACACAAATTTTAAACAAAGGTCTTTGATTGATATAAATTAATATAAGCATAAAATCCTATGTAATAACTTTTTTGAGTTTATAATACGGACCTGGAGAAGCTTGAAACATTATGGGCTGGATGAGGAAATTATAACTATCTTTAATTGTATAGGTATCTCAAGCACCTGTTGCTTTTGATTTTTTTAAATCGGACAAGAAATGCCTTCGCAGCGAGATTCAAGGCTCAGAGCCCATAGAAACCATAGAGAGGAAGGAGGGCTCCATAAAAAAGTCCATCATTAATGTGGATTCCCTCAAAGACGCCATGGTTCGGTTCTTGGAGGGTTACAAGCTCACAACAGTCATGTACATCAACGTTTTCAAGGTCAATCTACTCCCTGAGTCCAGGCAAATTTGCCTGATGGCAACGCCGTCTTTCAGCAAGATAAGGGCCCAGCTCATAGAGCGAAAATTACTCAGACCTTCTTTACTAACAACATCGCTTTCAGGAACAAGAGAATGTGGCCACTAAATAGTCCTAATGTAAATTCCCTAGACTTTTCTTTCTAGCTGCACATCAAGAAGAGGACCTGTAATCAAATTCAATTTTGGTCTACTTTTCTGATGCAAGAGCATATTCTAAGCAGTCTAGAAAAAAAAATTACTTTTTTTTTATAAATGCTTATTTAATTAAATTTTACTGTAGTTTTTTCCCCGACATATTTAACATGTATTTCTACTGTCGATGATAATTTTTATATATTAAATCAATCAAGATATTATTAATACTACAGCCTCCACCCCACGGACGGCCATGCGGGGTATGAACCCTCACTTCTTTGCAATTTATATACTTACGACAATATTTTTGGAATACGCAAATTATTTTTTTACTTAGACATGGGCTCCAAAAATATTATGTATCGCGTTCCCGACGACTGCCATGAGAAAACCTTATAGCTGATAAAAACAGTTTAACTATTTTATCAGCAATATTTTAGTCCTGACTTGAACTATAAATCATGGAATTAATTCCTATGAATTTGAACAGCATTTAGATTGGGGTGTTTACCTTGTGCCGTCACTATGTACCTCTTTCTATAAAATATAATCATTTTACTCAAAATATAGGGGTGACCCAAAAGGTTCTTAGTCATTTTGAAGGAGTCGATTTTCTCTAAATTTATCGAATATTGACACGTATTATTAGACGCCCATTTAATATAATCTTTCCTACAATTAGCAACATCAACAAATATTTGATAGAATAAATTAGTACTTAAAATGAAGGAACTTTATTTTGATTTGAAAACAAGAAATCTTTGAGATATCCTAGATATTTCCCAGCCAGCCCTCCTCAAACAGAATGGTAAAAGTAATTGCTCTTATCAAACTAACCGAATGATTCCATCGACAGAGGACATTGGTCTTTGAATTTAAAGATTTTGATATGATTAGAAGATTGATCATATCTAACCAAAATAAGTTCAGAAGTGTATTAAATGATTTCTTAGACAAAGTAATGTGAGCATCATTAAGTACAATTTCAAGGGTCCTTGATCGTGATTGTTATACAAAGTTGAAACTATAATGAAATGACAACTTCTGTTTGATATTGTAATTTTTCTACTATACGTTGAATAAATCAACTAGAACCAATCAATCAATCTGAATCATGCCCGAAGAGTAATATTTTATTAAATTGTAAATATTGAGCGATTTACTTCCAATGATATATGTGCCTTCTTTAAAAAAAAAAAAAAAGGTATTGTACCATTTTTTGGGGTTTCTGACTGCATATACCATAGTACCAATATTAATAGAAATACAAGGTTATGCCATAACGTGTGTACAACTGATGCTTAACTTCGACCACGCTTTTAAAAATAGACGTCATAGTGTATGAGTGGTTGCGTGTTTTCTCAAAATCTGTTTTTCTTGCCCCGTAGGCGGCACGATACATTAAATTGAAAATTATAGCAATAGTGAGGTCATAGTCTATGAGTGGTTGCGTGTTTTGTCAAAATATGCCTACCTTGCCCAGCAGTCGGTACATTACATAATATTGAAAATTCTAGCAAGCCCGATAACATGATAGTCTGAACTGAAAAAAAAAATCGATAGTCCTGAGCTGTTCAAAAAAAAATTACAAAATTAAATTTTTTGCAGATAAAAATCATTAATTTGGGTGTGGCTATAGCTGTGGACGCTCCTCAATCAGTACGTTGTTTTTGATCGTTTGATTATCTGAAGTAGTTAGTAGGGCTACGATTTTATTTTTCTTCAATAAAAAAGACGCATAAACCCACTTTTTTAGATCCATAAGAAGCCCTTAGCTATTTGGAACTCAGATACAACTGTATCATACTTTCACGAAAAAAAAATTATTGAAAATGTTGAATTGCACAGACAAACAACTCCGAAAATTGCCTTATTGATTAAAGTTAATTTATTTTTATAATATATATTGTATTTTCTTTATTTATTCTATATATGAACAAACGCACAAGAACCGAGACCGATAAGCAATAAATTGCAGTCTGGGTACCGACCAACAGTTATAGCAATTCAAGAGCTGGAACTGTTTTAACCACTATACCGATAAGGGCACAACCTTGGTGAATATTTTTTAAAAACAGGGATGTAATTTCTCGATTTTTTCTCTTATTCATACAAGTACTATAAGCTTTTGAATTGATATTTAGGATTGCAAAATTGAAGGAATAGTTAAAAAGAATTATACAAAATTAAAATTATCTAGTTATTATAACTGATTAACCATTTATCATCTAATTAAATACACTACATTTTTGGACCCAGTTTACTAGACACGTTATAAAAAGGATATTTACTCCCGGAGGGCTAAGAAAATAAAACATTTCAAATTTATTTACAATCAAAATCAATTCAAGAGGGTATCAAATCACAAGACAATCTGATTGGTCAAAATAATATCCAAAGAGGAAGACAAAAAAATTAAACTATATTAGGATGATTAACTTATTAATACTGCAAAGTTGACAAAATCCTTTTTCCACATCAACATTACATTCTACCACCAAACAACTAGGCCTCCATACACGCCGGGTAACAATCCCTCGAATATTCCTTTTGTCCGCATGTCAAGGTCAGGGCCTGTCAGACAAAGGGGCCGAATCTCTAAGCTCTCAAGGTTTTTCTTGATGAGTATTAGAGCTCCATGTGTCCCAAATACATTATCACTCCCTGTCAGAGCTTCCTGCGGGCATCTAAATTCAATGGAAGCTACATTGAAGATAGAAATGACAACACATGTGCCAACATCTTTATAAAGTTTAGTAAATGTAACTACCCCAGTTTTCGAAATAAAACATGTTAAAATTCCAGATTCAAAATGTCTAGTTTTGATTTACGCACCCGTTAGTAAATAGGTTAGGGAATAAGTAGCGAAAGGAAGACTACGTCATCAATATTTGTACAAAGTTTGGTAGTGGGGATATCTTTTTTTCTCACTAGGAGCATTGTATATTACTCCATAGACCGTAATTAACTATGCTGCGTCTATTAATTCAACCTTTTAACAGAATTAGTAAAGTAAATTCTTCAAAGGGAAGAAAAAGTTACATGCTACATGAGGCCATGGAAAATGACATTAAATGATAGTCACGTCATCTGTGGTAACATAAATGAAATTTAGATTAAGATTTTTCCAATTTTTTTATATTTTTTTGCTAGCCCTGCTAGATATTTGATTGGTTTTTAGATACAATAACGTTTTGTCTAATGAGAAACAAGGACACAAAGTGCTTGGCTGAACAAGTTTAATAAATTGGTTGGTTCTGGAATATACATTGTGAAATTAAGACATTTCTGAACTACACAGGAAGTAAAATTTGTTTAAAAATATACTTTTTTAATTAAAAACCATCTGTAATATTTGTGTTCAATGTCTGTTGGACGTATGAGATGTTGACATAATGTCATACTCGTGATTTGAACTACAAATTGTTTTTTATTAGACACGGGCTAGGGGGCTAACATGTCTGTTCGAGCCCTGCTCTCAAGTCGTTACCTATATTGAATCACACAACCTTTTCCCAAGAAAAAAATGCCGAAAATCAGTAGTTAGCAAATTCCTCTTAGCAATGGAATTATTATTTAATACTTGCTGTGAACTGTACACTGCTTACAATTAACTAATTCTAATTCAACCAATCAACGTTCAAAACAGTGATTACGAGAAAAGAAGCAGAAACATCGCCAGCTAACATACAAATACTATGTACATTTGTATGTTAGCAAGTTCATATAATACTAGAAACTTGTAAACGAAGGCTCAAGGGTGCGTGCTGCAAAAGCGGTAGAAGAACTGACAATTACTACACTGACATAACATAAGATCAAGAGCCCATTTTTCGAACATTTGTCATATTTTTATGGGGAAAAAAGTATTTATTAGATTTAAATAATTAAATAAATACCTTTATAAAAAAAGCCAGACCTGTGAAATTCATAAATCATAGTTTTTATAAAATTATTTAATTCCAATATTAAGCCCTCTTTTTTAAGTATAGGTATAGAGTTGACTATTTCAATCTAACAAATGGGTCTTTTTCATCAGAAGAATGAATTTTCTTTTACTTAGCAGTTGTTATTATTATTTAATTCCTGAGTAGTGAGCTTCCTATTATAGTTTATTCAATTATACGAAAAACCTGATTTTTGTGCCTATCAAAGACGGAAAGTTACCTTGAGGATTTGTCATGGAGTTATAATTGTAAGTCCTTGTTGGAAATTTGGAACTGAGGATCGTAATTTATAGGAGAAATTTTTGCCAATGTTCTGCTCCCGCTCCTCCTTCATCACAGCTGATCTAGTGAAACGTCAAGACAGCTAAAATCCTCTCCCCAAAAACATTCTTCAAATTGTCAGGGTTACCATGTTGATTTTCGCTTTCTTTCTATTATTTGACATGCCTATAATACATATAACTTTTATCACTAGATATTAAGTAATTCTTTCTCTATGAAAAAATTATAAAGTTAAATGAAAATTTCAAGTTAAAGAAGTTAATTTACAGAATAAGTTTATTTGAGAAAATTTTACTTGAGAAACAAAAGAGGTCATTTTGAAAACCCTCCACATTTTTGACATCTACATAAACTATTTTAGACGTTCTATTTTTAAAGTCATTAATATTTAAAAAATAATTATATTGACGATACGGAAATGCAGATATCTCCAGAATTCCTTATCAAAACAATAGAAATTTGGCATTAAATTACTTATAAACTTGTCTCTTCATTGATAACTTATAATTAATAATGACCGATAATAGTGAAGTCAAGGTCTTGATATTGATGCACATTCAAATATTTTAAGTTATCATATATGTGGTGTGTCATCATAAAAACAGTCTTGAACAAAAATCAAGAAAAGTAGAATATCCCAATTATCATATTTACAATATAATGTACATACACATACAACCCAATATTTTATAGACATATTATAAGCTTTATTTCAAACTACTGGGATAAATTGATTTATAATGTTTATTTGATTTCCGAGGCTTATTTTGAGGCCAATATGGACCCTTTCCTCCCTAAAATCTATCTAATTCTCATTATTTATTGTTACAATCAATTTTGAAAAAATGTAGAGTGCAAT
Source organism: Lepeophtheirus salmonis (assembly GCF_016086655.4). Taxonomy (NCBI): domain Eukaryota; kingdom Metazoa; phylum Arthropoda; class Copepoda; order Siphonostomatoida; family Caligidae; genus Lepeophtheirus; species Lepeophtheirus salmonis. Next base: position 7,906,736 of record NC_052133.2, on the reverse strand, counting down.
TTGGGGGTCCTTCAAATAGTACACACAAATAATTTGTTGATAGAAGTTCCATATATTTTGTCGAAAAATATACACTCTTATGTGCAATGTTCATAAAATTTGAAAGACAGAACAATTCCAATAGCAAGAGTGGACTGAGTTTCGCAATCGGTAAAAAACATTCCTATAATTCCTTTTTTTTTTGGGGAAGACCTAAAAAGAGGATTATTTCATTTTTTTTTTTCGAGGGCCAAGAGGTTGCAGACTACTTAAAAAAAATTTCTGCGTTTTTTTTTTTCATTTTCCCGATTTAATTTTTCTGAAACATAATAAAAGGCCTTTCTTAAAAAATAATTTAAGTAGCTTCATTTTTGATGGAATGACGGTTTTTCAAAAAAAAAAAAAACAATGTCTCAAGGGTCTGTTTTCAATTTTTGAATAAAGCCACAACGTAAATTATCCTAAAAATCCGACTCTAACCTCCATGAGGTCTTTCATCAGGTGTGTCGGTAGGGGGTAGGCTAGAGGGGCTGTAGCCCCCTCCCACCAATTAAGGATTTTTTATTTGTTACTAGAAAATAAATATTTGATTCTTTTTTTCAAATTTAATAGTTGAAATTTAATTTAATTTTTCAAATGTTTTGCATAAAAAATTAATTTTCTGTGAATGGCAGTGGATTTTTGAAATTTTTCTCCGAAACATTTAATTTTTAATTTTTTTGTGTGCAGCTGTGGATTTTTTTTTTTTTTCAAAAATTCTAAAAACCAAGACCCCCCCAATACAATCATCCAGATTTCCCTGGTCATCTCTAGTTACCGGTCCCATTAGTCCTTGGGACTTTCAATACTAGAACTGATTTAAAAAAAACGATAACTAAAGTTAATTGATGCCATGAGGGACAGAACCTTAGGACTGAACGGGACCGAACCGAACGGTACTGCTGTATTCAGTCCAAAATATGGACTGACACAACACTATTCATCCCCCCCCACTCCCCCATATAACCCCGTGGCTACAGACTAATGCATCTATAGCTAGTGCTGTATCAGTGCTTATATATTTGATCCAGTCCACTCTTAGCACCGGTTCTGTTAATCCTTGAGACCGTTCCTTAAGACTGTCGGTCCTTCTGACTCTCATTTTTAGAACTGATTGCAAAATTGGTCAATAAGTTGAGCGTTATCATCAAGTACCAAACTTTATAAGTTTTAGGACTGAACTGGACGGGACTACAGTTTTCCATTATAAATAAGGACTGACACAATAACACCATCTATAAATGGGTTTGTTGTCCATCTGACCGATTAGTTTTTTAAAGATAAAAATTATTGAAGAGATGAAATTTTTAAAATTCGGTCATATTGAATTAAATAATAAGTATTCATATTGATATTATTATATCAACCTCAAGTAATTATGTTCTAAATAATTATATGAATATTGCAGATTAATTTTACCTTTTAGAAGCAAAGACTCTCCAAAGTGAAAGTCTATTACTCACACTTTAATCGAGTTATTTTTGTCTTAAACAAATAGAAACTCAAAATATTATTCGTTAACAAGATCCTTAAAAAAGAAGACTTTTTTCTATTTAGTTCTACATTACTTTTTCTCTGGGGTGGATTGTCTCATATATATAATTTTTGAAAATAAAATTAGATTTTAATGGGAATAAGTATACTTCAAACGCTTATGAAATCAAAATTATATTTGAAAAAAAAAAAAAAAAAAAATGACTTAAGCGATTTTTAAAATGTTAAGTTTTCCTTTAAACATTTCTTATCGAGAAGTATGTTAATATATGTAATTTCCCTATAAAAGTTTTATAAAGTAAAAATATGGACTCCTGTTACAAAAAATTAAACTTTAAAAACAGTATAGATCCAAAATATGAATTTATACCACAGCACAGTACACTTTCAAGCCCATTTGCTACCAACTCGACTTACATTTAAAGTAGCTTAAATGCATTGAAGTCAAAAATCAGTATTTGCATTTCAATAGTTACTGGCTGTAGTTATCGAGCTATTAGACGTTGACAAACAGGCATACTTTGCTTTAATAATATAGATTTACTTTAATTATATTAATATATGAAAACGAGTCGCTTGGGTGTACTGTATATAATTTTGATCCATGATGTATATCATAAAGAGGGATGAAAATCCTGTGTAAATGGGCACCCTAAAAAAATGAGAACTAAAATAAACAAGGTAACTCTACCCTAACAATTTGAGTAATTTTTTTAGAGGAGATCAGCTGCAACAAGGGATAAGGAGGAAAGGAAATAAATAAGGATATTAGCAAGAATTACTCCCATGTCGATCTCCAATTCTATTCGAACAAGGATTTACAATTATAACTCTACAACAAAGCTTCAAGGTTATTCTCCGTCTTTTATAAGCATAAAAAAATGTTAAATCATGTTTTGAATATAACTGAATCTCTTAAGGAAAGAATTTTCACTACACAGCGATTAAATAATAATGACAACTGTAAAGGAAAGGAAAACTGATTCTGATTACTAATTCAAAAAAAAAACGGGCCTGCTAAAAAATCACAAGATTCACATTCCTGATTATAACCATAAATAAATCTAAGAAATAATAATGTAGTCTTATTTATGAAATATTGCAGGCGTGTACATATAGCATCGAAGGTATTTAAAGGGTGTACTGTATCTCGTCCTCCCTGATGTTAACCATATAAATATTTTTGATTTAAGAAATAATAATGTAGTTGTACTAATAAAATATTGCAGGCGTGTGCGTGCATGTACAACAAGGGCACTGTTTTTGTTATTGGTTTGAATTTTCAGGTATATGTTAAGATTTGAATTAAATATAAACGATGGTATGTTAAAATGATTTTTTTTTTAAATTTTTGAACGCCCTAAAGACTCAAGTACTCATCAGCAAGGCTCTGCCCGATTCAACTTCAGCGGTTCTATCGATCCCGGTCTCTGTTCTTTTAGTTCAACGGGTTTGGTCTCTGTTCCAGTCTTCGGTATCGGTTCTTTTTCATACATGATCATTTTGGTAACAGGCACTTAAAACAAGGGACGCCGCTAGAATATTCAGGCACAGGAAATGATATTTGAAACACACAGGGGAGCAGCTATCTTATATACAGATTGCGTAGTATCCAAAGTTCCAGCAGGGTCTCCAAAAACTCGTACAAAAGGGATCTCAGTTTAAAATGTATTAGTTTAGGTGGAGCTTAGCATAGTGAAGTTTGGGAAATTTTGGCTTAAGAAATATTATAATTATCATATTATAGGATCCCGACAAGCTTAGTATCGGACCTAGATCCAAAACAACCTAAGAAAATTGACTTATTGATTAAAGTTAATTTATTTTTTTTATAATATATATTTTATTTCATTTATATAGTCTATATAGGAACAAAAGCACAAGAACCGAGACCGATAAGGAATATATTGCAGTCTCGGTTCCGGTTCTAGCGGTCAAGAACCGGAACCGTTTTAATCGCTAAGGGCACAACCTTGCTCATAAGTTATTCTATTCCATTATATTAGTTTTTTTATGAAACTCTTATTATTATTTCATTCTTGAGGCGAGAATACATATAAATTGATATAAGTATTGAGTAGTTACGTGTGAGCGTACTCATAAAAATAGAGAGTAACGCTGAGGATTTCTTAGGGAGTTATCTTCTATATTATTAAACAAAATTTGTTTCTTAGCCGATGCCTAATTACTCCGGGCAATGCCGGGTACTACCGCCAATAATTTATATAGAAAATAACTCTCCAACAGATCATCAGTGTTACTCTGCGTTTTTTTATAAGCAGAATCACACGTAGTTACTCAATATTAAATGTTTTCTTCTCAGGAATGCAAGAATAATGATAAAGTCTTGAGAAAATAAAACATTGTTCAGGTTACCAATTGCAAATAAACTCGCACACTAAAAATTGATTATGATTTACAACCTCATATATGTGTATTCTGCTTTTATTTTTTTAATATGACTTACTGAACTTTAGCTACAAACACACACTGGTAGCTACATTGTTATTTTTTAGAACAAGTAGTAACACTCAAGAATGAAGAATCGTCTCACATCCAAATAAAATTTGCTTTATTATTATCCGGACAAAATTGAAGTTGTTTCTCTCAAATATTCTAATTTTCTAGGAATATAGGTATTTTAGTGACCTATATGTTTCCGGCTTACGTGCGTACGCACATCTGTGAACCCACCTTTAGAATCCTGATTTGGACTATTGTACTTTACAATATATTTAGAGACACGTAGAGTCGAAATCCTGCTCGAGATGTCGTATATTAAATAATTGACACGTAGAAAATAAATAATAGCATTACTTTTTTTTTTAAAGAGACGGATTTTTTTTTATGTTCGTTCTATCATTTTAGATTTTTCAGACTACGTTTTCTATTTTTTTCCCCCGGTTGAATTATCGGTACAGCATCATATTAGATTTGGGTATCTTATTGACTCCCGATTATACTTGTACTGTATGAAACAGATAAAGTTGTAGAGTAAACCGTGTCACTGATATCAATGTTGGGTATACAGTTTTCAAATGTAATTTTAACTAATAAATTATTTAATATTAACAACATAACTAGACTACAATCTTGTTGGACTAATACAAATTCCCAAAAACAAGGGAACATCTACCTTTTTCAAGACGCGTACAAAAATTAAAATCGCGGTAAGTGCAACCAATCATGTAAGTCATAGACACACTGAAAATGTTAATTGTTTGGCATGTTTAAATTGAGGATTTAAGTCTATCATCTCTTTTAACAGCTATTCAATCATCATATTATAACCTCCAAGTCAGAAATACATCTTCGCTTCACATATGCCCAAAGGTTTATAATTATGGTTGTGATGTGGACACAAAGCTCCTTAGCCATCCTATTCAAAAAGTGCAGTTCAGAAAATACGTTACATTTAAAATTTTGCACAAAAGCATATATAATTAACTTCAGTTCAGTCATCATTGTTGCATAACAGACTCACAAAACCGGAGCAGTAAACAAAAATCCTAAATGTATAGAAACTTCTATGGAAAATACCCGTATAAATAAATTCATTTGAACTACAAGTTTGTGATATGAGAAAACGCTTGGGAATGATGATGATTTGTTATTCATTGCCATAATTTTGTATATAATATAAAGTTGAATATTTTAGACATCAAATGAGTGGAACATATCTGTAGTTGACATGAGAATATCACCTACCGAACTCAAATTCATTTCCGGAATAAAGTGATCGTAATTAATCTTTTGTATGTACATATAACTTCTTTTTCGACATAATAGAAATATTTTTATTAAAATCTAATCAAATAAATTAAAATAGTATTTCAAGGGTTTATAAACTTTTGGTAGATGATTTGATACCGGGACGGGATATATTATATATAAATTGTTACTCATATATAAAACTTAAATTTGTGACCACGTTCTTTAAAAAAAAAATTAAGTTAAAAAAAAGTTTGTAGGACTTTATGAGGAGAGGAGATAAGTATATCAGATAGAAAAAAGTACCATTATTGATGAGTATAAAAAGTCGAAGATAATATTTTTGCTTTAACCTCTCATATGGAAATGATTTTTTTTTCTCTTTGTCTTGGCAAGTCCGAAAGATGGATAAACTTTTTGTCCCTTCGGACAATAGTGGAAGATTTTCATAGATGTACTATTATAATTGTGATGCTCTTCGACAAACATTTTTTTTTTTCATCGTGTAAAAAAATCATTTTTTTAAAGCACAGTCCATGTCCAGAAAGTTAAAAAAAAACTGAGTAACTAATTTGAAAAAATATAAATCCAAATGTTCCTGTTATCCAAGAATTGTCGGAACAATTATCACACTAATGATGATAAACACAAGTAAATACTAGAAATGACATCCATAAATTAGTTCCAAATCCCTAAAAAGCTATCCCACGAGCCAATGCATACAGCCATACCATCATCTGTAACTCCTAAGCAACTGACACGATTGTCATGTCCAGCCAATACACCGACACGTTCTAGTCTGAGAGTATCCCATATATTGACATTGAAATCATCATATCCGGCCATGAGAAGTCTTCCTGACTTTGAAAAAGCCACACTCGTCACACCACAGATGATATTATCATGTGAATATTGTGCCAACTCTTGGTCGGAACGGATGTCATAAAGCTTAACTGTAGCGTCATCAGAGCCAGTAGAAAAGGCAGTCCCTTGAGGAAAAAATGTAACTGCATTGATGTCGCTCTCATGGCCGTGAAACGTTTGCTTGCACATTCCATCTCGAACGTCCCAGAGTTTAGCAGATGCATCACAAGCACCAGACACAAAAGTCTTTGAATCCGGAGAGAGAGACAAGGACATGACATCTCCTGTATGGCCATTGTAGGTAGTTGTTTGTTTCCCAGTTTCAATATCCCATTGAGCGCAGGTCATGTCTCCGCTGCTCGTTATGATCAAGTTGTCATCCAGAAACCTGCAGCAGCTCAAGTAACCCGTGTGGCCGGGTAGCTCGCGGCTCACACGAACACTTCCCTCTCGAGACTTCAAGTTGTATATGGAACAAATGTTATCTAATCCTCCACAAGCCACGAAATTCCCTGATGGAGCGTAAGCGCAGGTCATGACCCACGAGGATCGCAGGGGTATGGCATGCACTTTGTTGGCACTGTAACTATCCCAGATTATCAATTTCCCATCTTGAGAGGCAGACACGAGTTTGCGACTGTCATAGGCCCAATGCATGGCGTAGATTTTAGCTAAATGGCCCCTCAGGGTTCTTCGGAGTCGCATAAGGATCCTTCCTAATGGCTCCACCTGCGACGTTGCATTCAGTAACGTTGTGTCTCGGACCTTTTTTTGGGCTTCTCGGATCGCGTTTTTCAACTGTTCCGCCTCCATACGGAGGGGATCCAAATCATTCATCATGGATTTCCACTTACAATTCAACCTCTGGAGTGACACACAATACTAGAGTCTATACAACCACCCCACACCTTGTACTTTTAGCACTCTGCACTCACCAAATCTGCACTCCCCACTCACTCACTCACTCACTCTCCCAATACACACTCTCTATCTTTCTCTCTTCCAACTTCACCAACACACACAGCCCACACCAGTCCACCAGCTCTCTTCTTCTTCTTCTTTCTTTCTTTCTTCTCCTTCTTTTTCTTGCTCCTCACTCACGCCCCATTCAAGGACAAATACACGCACTCTCTCAGATAAACTCACTCACTCCTCATTTAAACACACTCTGCAGTACCCTACGTCACTCTAAATAAGGGAACTAAATTACTCGCATCTCTCATATTTTATTTTGAATTAAAATTATCTTTTTCCCCTAGGCATACGATGAAGGAGACCAAACAGATTTTTAATCCTATCTTATCCTAATTAAAAATGCTCAAAATAATGAGTATACACATACAATTTGTCAGAGTCAGTTTGAAAAACCTTTAGACACGGATGTCATGAATGTGTGAGTGTATATATTATTACAACAAAATATTATTGAATCAACAAATGAATTTATGAAATCAGTGATCTTTTGCTGTACGAGTTTCATTATTTTTTTAATTAATATAATATTATGTAATTTCCCTTCTCTGCGTCGTATTAAGAATCTTAATCATCATGAGAGTCACAATTCTCGTGGCATATCTTCATTCAGATAAGGTGCAAATATTTACTCTGCAGCGATAATATTTGCGCTTCCATGGTTGGTAAATACATAACTGAATGTTGGAGACATAAATACATATTTAATTCTTAATTCCTACATTCAAATCTATATATTCTACTTCATCAGGTCTTTGAGTGAAGGTTCACTTAAGCTCGTAAGTAAAGGAAGTACTGTGTTTATTTACTTATCACAAGATATGTATTATAAACTAATCGATAGGAACAAATGTAACTAATATAATAAATTAAAGTTATATATGTTGTGTACAAGTTGCAATTTTGTACAAGTTGTTCGTTGTATAAGTAAAGTGTACAACTTGGGATGAGGACTATGTAATAAATGAATATTCTATAGTTGATCGATATATTAATGGGATAATTTTTAACTATTTGTATTCATGCAAATTACTAAAATGTAGGAGTTAATTATAAATAAATTTATTACAGTTGTATTACACATAAATATCATATAATGTTAATAGATCAAAATGGAATGAGAATATCAATTAATAGTTTGTGATTTGTATGACCAATGTTGTGGGTAATTAAATAATGTATTTTAAGACGAAAAGAATGCAACTTGAGCGATTTTCTTATACGAGAAGCAACTTGTAATATTTGCTGGAATTCCGTAGTTAGTACGAAATTATTTAATGTTTAATTACTAAGATATTTGGACGACTCATGATGATAATTAGATAATAAGGCTTGCTAGAATAGATAGCTTATTTGTAATATGATATCTCTCTACGTAGGAATTGGGTTCACTCTGATAAGGAGTTATTTCATAATCATCAGCACTTTGTTCATCATGGACATTAGTTACTTCTTTGATTTTTTTTTGTTATAGCTATTAGGTAAATTATGTAAATTTTCGCTATAGGAAAAATAGGAATTAGGAACACTTGTTACGTACTCCCAAATATAAGACGCATTGCTGAGATGGAAGAAAAAAAGTATCTTGTCAAGCTATAGGCAGTAGAAAAGAAAAGATAAACATTTTATTGGAGGAGATATTTAAAGAATTAGGCCAATGACAGGAGGTTATTTTTTATTTGAAAAAAGTTTCATAAGTAGCAGCACTTATTGTTCTCTTATTATAATAATATTAATTAACTACTTAGCCATCGTCAGATTCTAGTGGCCCCGAATGAGTGGAAATTGAGTGTATTTGGGGAATGCAATGTTGCTTTTAAAATATAGCTCCATTAAAGAGATTAATGAGGAAGCTTCTCGCTGTCTAAAAGGGTTACAGGGAAATCCGAAAGGATTGTGTCGCGAAATCAAGAAATGGATGAATGAGGGACACGAATCCATGAAGGAGAATCGCAAAGAAGAGGCATATACATACTTCTACAGATCCATGGGTATAAATTATAATGGATATTCCATTAATTATCACTATTATCTCTTTTCCTCTTTCCTCTCACTATTTTATTGTTGTAAATTCTACTAATTACTCACGAATTCTTTTCTTTTCCCCCTTCCTCCCTTTAGAATTGTTCAAACGACTCAAGAAGATACAAGCATTTATAAGGAACACGCATTTCTACTACGGAATGATAGGCGGAAAAATGACACTCAATGTTGGTCATGTTTAGTTATAGAGCGTTTACGCAATACATTGTCACTATTGTTGATGCCCGCCATTTTGGGGGCCTAAACAATCAAGTTGTACAACAATAAATCCCCTTTTTTATAAATATGAAGGAAAATTGTCAATTATTGGATGTCAAAATGGGAAACAAATAAAAAGACATAAACCTTTATCCTGTATGAAAAATCTATCCTTCTATTACAGAGTCAGACCTAATATCTATTCAAAATATGTTGTTACATCGTTATATAATTATATTGACAAATTCTAGATACAAATTAACTATTACAATGGAAAAAATAGGATCTTATTCTCTAATTATCCTACTTTTCTCGTCCCAAATCGATCAAAAACATAAAAAAATGTACAAATTTAGACATTTCATAGGGATTTTTAGTATATAATACATTGATTATATTCAAATTTCACTGTATATCATTGGGATCAAGTAGTAATCAATGCAGATTTTAAGTCTTTTTATATTCTTGAAAGACATTCAATGAAGTTTAATCAAGAATTGTCTATTTTATATAGTAAAAATGTCTAGTTTGTGCCCCCAAGGTGGCGGCTCCTTCAATTATCATGCAATTTATTACGACAATGAAAACGCTCTATATTATTTGTTATAGTTGTGCATTATGATTTCTTCAAGTATCATAATACACTAGTGAATTTAATATCTTTGCATAAAGTAAATACTACTACAAATGTTTCCATTCTCTTTATAGGATGCCACTATCAAACTTAAAAAATTAAGAGAATTTTTGCAGGAGGAGTATTGTCACAATAAAAATCATATTCAGAAAGAATCCACAACGGAAGAGCCGAGCTCAAGTAACAAGATAAGTGTAGATGAATTGAAAAAATTGAAAATTATCGGTAATAAACGTTTTCTGCTATGTGAAATTCGAGATTCCAAGGAATACTTGAAAAATCATGTCAACTGGGAGGAGAGTCTAAATATTCCTCCTAATCGTATAACTTCCAGCATGCAGCTAATAGATCCATTTCGTTATCAGCCTGAATATCTAGAATATTTATTTATAATGGACAAAAATAGCAAGAATTTTGAGGAAAATATAGGTTTAATAAATTTTAGACAGCTACTCTCTAAGTGGGATTGGAAAGGAACTGTTTGTCCTCAACTTTTTTTGTGCGAAGGAGGATTTGAAACGTTCTCTAACGTTTTACCCTCTGACACGACAATGAAGTCATCCTTAGAGGTTTCTACTTATACAATTGTTAATGAAGACGCCACATCATGCTCTGAACTCAATCGTAGTTTCATTGAAACACCTCCTCCAACTCCTCCCTTAAATTGTAATAGTCCGGCATTTTTCTCTGGAGCAATATCGCTCTCTGAAAAGAAACGACCTGAAAATAATTCTTTGTCTTCCAATTGCTCTGTTTGTACACTTAATCTAGGTATGATACAAGAAGTACAAAAAAATGAATCGGATACTTTAACTCCTAATGATCTCATCGACTTAAATATTTTCCATCATGAGAATGAAAGACTTGCTAGTGATCATATGATATGCTCCCATGAGAGTTGTGAACATAATCAAAACGCTGAAAGAATTAAGAACTATATAGATAAACTTTTATCCGAAGAAGTTAGTAGAAAACTAAATATAATTAGAAAATCAAGAGAACAAATCTTATAATTACAATGATGGGACGATCATCAGAGGAAAAGTGCTAATGAAAAGTTATATTGTCTTGAAGTTAATTTTATGCTTTAATACAAATCTATGAAAAAAATATATATATTATGATATTGAACTCATATTTGTAAGAATTAAATATTAAATTATTTTAGCTCCCAACCGCCATACCATGAAGAAGTAACTTGTATTTTTTTATATAATAAATTATGGTAGCTATAAAATATTTATATTCAAATAACACTATGCCCAAATTAACAAACAACAATAAAAGTGTATAACAAACATAAGTATGACACGGAAAGAGTGAATTTTCAAATTGATATGAAGAGCGGAGCAACGGCTCTGAGCCAGCTGATTTTAAATTCTTCGTCGGAAAATCGTGACACTGAAGATCTTGCACGCTCTCTTATAAGGTCACGAAACTCGTCACTTGAATTGAGGATCAGCGCTATTGTAGAGGCGTACTCCTCATCGTGGACGGCTAAAAAGCCATTGCGAGAGTTATCATCTTCAATGATTATATCCATTAAAGGACCTCCTGATCTATGAGCCAACGTCACCAATCCAGCAGCCAACATTTCTACAACGGCTAAATAAAAGTAAAAATACGTTAGAGTTGTAACTTTAATAAATATAGTATAAGTGATAAATCCAAATACTGTACCTATACCAAAATGTTCGTTCCACATCGTATGAATACCAATGGTAGCCTTCTGCATTTCTTTTTTCAGATCGTGGAAAGGGAGATTCACTTTGAATTCCACATTACTTTCAACAGCCAAATGTTTGCATAAATCCTTCAAATCTTGAACTCGTGCCTCATCTTCCTCATTTCGACACCCACCAATAATCAAGAGTCTCACTTTTTGCCATTCCTCTTCTTTGAGAATTTGTCTCAATTCAAACATGGAACGAATTTGAAGAGCGTGATCCTTTTCCGGGCGAAACTGTCCCACAGATAATATTGTTTTATTTATTTTTTCTGAATCCGGCATTATGGATATATTTGAAAAGTCTTCAACGTCACATGGGGGATAGATTCGATGTACATTCGTTTTCCAAATAGACTTAATATGCTCTTCCGTCCAAGAGGAGTTAACCATTGTCACCATGGATCCAAACCTACCCGTCAATCCATAAAGATAGGCAAAAGTCTTATAATACGCTGTTTTGGCTTTGCTGACCCATAGATTTTGTGCAATGTATCGAGAGTTGTTATATCCAGGTCGACGAAGACGGACTTTCTCCAACATATCCGTACTAATTGTAGGATAATGAACGTATGCAGCAGTTTTGGACCCACCCAAGTATTTAAAAATAGGAAGGGTGAAGGCATAACCCATTGTATCAATAAAGATTTCTGGGAAACCCACACTCTGTGAGTGGAGAGCTTCAAGGGCGAGAAGTACGGATCCCAGACTTTGGCCCAGAAGGGTGAAAACGGGATAGTTAGAGGCTTCGACTAATGTACGACGATGCAAATAGACAAATGTAAGTTCCGGGTCATCTCCACTAATGGAGAAATCCAAAGGGAGATTGAAGCGTTTCTCTGCCTTCTTAAGAATGGCTTCAGGATGGGAAGAGACATCTCCGGTATACACAATCATTTTATAGGCCGGATAGCGCTTTCGAATCGCAAGAATGGCAGCCCACAACACTCTCTCCCCTCCACCACCCGCATCGCAGTAGGGATGGAAAAATGCAACCGTGCCAGGGCGGTGCATACTCTTCCTCTTAAAAACATAGTAGAAATATACTCCAAATACGAATACAATTGGAGAAATCAGAACCAATGTTAATAAGTTCCACATAAACATTGCGTTCACATAACATTACTTTGTATTTTATTTATATTTGTGACAATAATCCCTCAATTCTTCGTCATCAAAACAATAAATACACTTTTGAGGAAATACTTACTTTAATCACGAAACCTTTGTTACTTAAAAAAATAGTACCTATATTACTTATTTTTACTCGCGTTTCAAGTCACTGCTGCAGTTTCAAATTATATATAAGTGTATTTCATCCTTCATTTCAAGGAAATTTTCATTATCAATCAAATTAATGATATTACTACATATATTATGTACTTAATAAAAAACATAACTGAGATCAGGATGCTATATAAATGATCTTATTACCAGAATAATAATTATAATTATGTCTATTTACATTATTAATTAATTATTAGATGAAAGAGCCTTGTCTTTCAATTTCTTCTCTTTGAGGTTGAGTTATTTTTTACCTTTCCCCTCACTGTGACCACATATTTTTATATCATATCTAATATCAACGTCAATGCTAACTGGAGAATGAGAAAAAAGGAGCAGCTATAATTATAACAAAGTTAGTCACCAACAATTTACGAGCATAATTAATGACGTCGTTGGGACCCTAAATGAAGGAGTATAACGATGAATAATCATTGAACAATCGAAATATAGCATTGATAAATAAAGAATTAATCACGAAAAAAAAAACTACTTTTAAATCAGTATATTTTCTTACTTTTTATCTATTATATTTACCCCAACAAATGCGTCTCATGACGTCACAAAAAAGAAGAAGAGATTTAGTTAATAAATGTGTTCTTTTAACATAAAGCAGCTATTAGCTTAATGCAGGAGCAGAGTTAGCTGCTAGAAGGCTAGAACATAGAATTGCTCCTAGTAGGAAAGAAGAGGAGCAATCATCATATGACATATTTGATATTAATATTATTCACTCCTCTTAATAATACTAATTAAATAGTAGGGAGTCAAAGTGCTTGTCATCCGATTCCGTGTTAGACAACTGAAGGAGAAACTAAGCAGAGAATGCCATTGTGTGGTCCTAAATTATCCCTATTTGGGGCTGTACTCAGTGTTTGGGGCATTGTTCAGTTGGTAAGGACTAAGGAGGGGGAGTGACTTAAGGCCTAAGCCCAAGGAGGAGTTTCTTCCACTTTGTTCTAAAAGCCCAGATTGATTAAAATGCGGTTACTCATTCTATTGTTTCTTTCCTCAGACGTTGATGGGGGTTTTCTTCTACACGAACAGCGTTGCACTCGTGGAGGATCTTCCTCTCAAGGATCACTATGATAGTGAGGAGGCCTTTGTTACGGATATGAATATCCAATACCATCAGGTAAGTCCTATATATATTAAATAATAAGTAATAACTAACTAATTTAATACTCTGTTGTCCTTTGCAGAGTGCCATCAATTGCTGGATTGCTGCTCTCTTATACCTTGTTACATTCTGTGTATCTGTACAACAGTTTTGGATGAACAATCGTTCTACATATAGTGTTTAGAAATTTCTCAAATTTCAAATTTTTTTCCCCCAAATATTTCGTTTATTTCCTTCTCTATCTCTTTCGCCCATTCATAACTTTTATCCAATTATTTATTTCATTTAACTTGTAAATAATTTATTAGACACACATTCCGTTATTTAATCATTAATACAGAGTAGTAATGAATGGGCTCGACTGTTTTAATTGTAATTCTATTCAATTTATAGTTATTTATTCCTCAATGTTTTCTAAATGACCGCCAAAAATATGGATTTTTCTAATACGGAAGAAAATGAATTTGACGAGTTTTAAAACAGTTGGTATAATAAAAATGACAAAAAAGATTTAATGAAACTTCTACATGTAGCCTCAAAAGTCTATCTCCACCGGAATGGGCTTTCTTTGCCTCCCTTCCTTCCATAACTGTACCTGTTCATCCAAGTCAATGTCCCAAAAGCTAAGGTTCTTTAAAGTTTTTAGATTAGAACAGTTTTCAGTAAACCAACGTGCAGTACGAACTCCTAGAGTCTTGCACCATATGGAAAGGGTCTCCATTTTTTCAAACCTGTTCTTTTCAAATATTTTAAAAAATAGAGAATCTGACAAATTTGGAGCCATTTCTCCGTTTCTGGTTGAGTATTTCAGAGTACAAGTTCGGAGATTAGGAGCAAAGGGTAGGATGATTAGGAGACTTCCCATGCTTAAATTCTTCAGGTAAAGTTCTTCTAATTGGTTTAAGGGCCCGTAATTATTCATAACGGAAAGCATTGTAACTTGAAGTCGATCCAATCTTGAATGAAGGTCCTGCACATGGTTTTGTAAGGTTATAACATTGTTTGCTCCAATGGGTACGTGTAAGACTCCCTCTAAGCCATGGCTATCTGCATCTGTGTTGTCTATCTCCAGAATTAAACTCTGTAGCTGTGGGCAATTTTTACGGATGTGAAGAGCGGCGCCGGATTGAAAGTCTGTACAATTCCTTAGTTCCAACTTTCGGAGGTTGTGACCGATTAAAGTTAAAGTTGTATCTAAATTATCGACGGAGGAAACGCGAAATATGGAGAGCTGTCTTAAACGTCGAAACCAGAAGAGTGAAATGAATGTATCTGAAAAAGTCATACATAGGCGTAGACTCTCAATGTTGGGACATAACTTTGTAAAGGCAGCAAAATATTCTGGATTACATTGAGCAGGACCGCGACCTTCATAGCTTAAGAGTTTAAAAGTTATTTTCGAATCAGACATTCCAGTCTTATTCATGAGCCATATGGCTTCCAATAAATGATTGTGTTCTAGGACTAATAACTCAGGTAAATGTATTAAGAGCAAGGAGATTGTATGTAATGAAATTTTTTCCACATCCATCAAGCTGAGTATTCTCAACTTGAAACAACCGCTGATTGGCTTCGTTGTAACATAAGGTAATTCTTCATCAGAGAGATGACCGATCCGTCTTCGTCGAGATCCAATTGTTAAATTCGTTCCAGCAATATATCTAAGACCTAAATCACTCACTTTACATGGTCCACAAAATCGAAGTTCCCTTAGATTTGAGCAAGTTTCACTTATAGCTTTGCATATAGAATTTGTGATAAAATTCCCAATGTTTAAAATGACAAGATGCTCCAAGTGATAAATAGAGTCTTCCAAAACGTATAAATAATGTTCCTTGCAATCAGAGCTATTTGGACAAAAGTTTGCTTATTCAGTGGATAATAGTTAATTAAATACGTACAATAAATGATTACCTATTTTGAAAGTCATTATAATCAAGTGGCGTTGCATGATCATCCATTCCACTAAGATCTAATACTTCTAGGAACTTGCATCGATGAATTGATTCAAGAATAGATTTTTGTGTATTTGGTATTGGGTACCTCTTTGCATGATCTGGAAGTTTGGGATAAACAAACTTTTGGAGCGATGAATGTATCAGTATAAAAATATCCATAGGAGATGCCTAAAAAGTACAAATACTGAATAATCAATCTGCATTTATTCTTATCCATGATATACCTTTCTAGGATCCGAAGGTTCACCTCGATAATTAAGAATCCTATTTAATATGTCCGAGACAATGGGAGAAGGTATTTTTGATACATAATTTCTCAAGGCATGGGCTTTGGGCAGTTGGTTTGTAGAAAGAGCGGAGCATTCTGAGCATGAAGGATCTTTTATTATATCGGAATTCTTTCTGATTAAAGCTTCTAAGACGATGCTTGCCAAATGTTGGAGTTTTAATGGAGGACAAAGTTGTTCATTCGAATCACCTAAAAATAAATTAATTTAAAAAAATGCATCACAGGTTCTGGTTAAACATACAACAAAACAACATTCTGGTTTATAATTTTTTTACAGCATTACGTAAATACTATCATCCTCTTCAAAACTAACTGTGAAGTATGCATTATACATATTTGTTTGATCAATAATTATTGAAAATATGTTAAATTACTTTAAAATGCAAGATATTTATATTAATAATCATATAGACCAAAACTGAGGTACATGTTAGCCAAACAGATGCTTTAGCTTTTTAAATTTTTCATTTTACTTTTTCGGAGGCCAAATACATAAAAAATGACTATATAAGCGATTTTGACATTTATTTTTGACTATATATATTTTTTTTAAATTGAATCCTTTTAAAAATTGATTTTTGTAGACCAAAATTCTATAAATCAAACCCTTCTATCATATAACTTAAGGTTATTCCTTTGAGAAATTTTCACGAGGACGCAGATTTGACTAAAAATTGGTATGTGGTATTGTTGACGGTACACCAGCTTATAAATGAAAATATGAATTAGCAATATATCATAAACCAAAGCACTTATAGGCAAATGTAATACATCATTAAAAAGCTATCAGTTAGTTTAACAAAACTTGTAATAATTTTTGTTATATATGTAGGGATTAGCTACACCGGTCCTCCCCTTAAGGACTTTAGCTTTTAATAATTATATTTGTAGATTTTACTAGAATAAAGTGGATCAGTTTTATTAATCTAAGGAAGTAAGAGTTCTTATTGAAACTGCCGAACTGGTAACATTTTTCAGTCTCTTCTGAGACCTTACACAATGGGTATTGAGCTTCAAGTCGGCGAAACCAGGAATTTGGGTTGTCCAGCCACAACGGGATAATTTTAACTTGCTCTGCCACTTGAGGGACTTCTACAACTCGGTCTCTTCTAGCCATTACGTCGGAGTCCCCAGTTTGGCAGTTTCAATAAGAAATTTACTCCCTTAGATTAATAAAACTTTATTCTAGTAAAATCTACAAATATAATTATTAAACGCTAAAGTCCTTAAGGGGAGAACCGATATTATTTACCGGTATAGGAAATCGCTACATGTATATTATATAAAAGAAAAATAAACCATGACCTTAAAATTCTCAAGGTCTTTAATTTTTTTATAAACTTTAAAAAAAAAAACTGTAAAGTGGAATTCATGGGATTAGAAATAGTGGTGTGATTCATACAAATCATAACTTAATTTATATAGTAAAAAAAGGTTTCATCGAAAATATCCTTTTTGTATGAAAATATAATAAAAGTAAAATAAATACTAGGTATATAATTAAAGTTGTGATTGGTATAAATCCCACCATTAACATTACCAAAGTACTTTTTTTTAACGGCAAAAGGACTAAATTGATGGAATTTTAATGACAATTAGTCATTACTCATAATTCCATGAATTGGTCAATTTAAGATCTTGGTTTTTTTATATAACAAAAATTATAAAATAAGTTATGTTAAGCTAAGTAATAGCTTTCTAATGTTGTATCATACCGGATGGTCCATTGAAATCTGAAGACTTACTAATTAATGAAGATTGAGTTGTTAAAATTAATTCATATTTCGATATATGTACTAAACCATAAGCAATTAATTACAAAAAAAAAACAAAAATGAGCTCTCTAACTTACGTATATGTCGAGAAAATGACACTGGAAAGGGATTGACGAATTTCCATTCGAGCACTTCAAGCATTTGGGCGTATCCAACACCACCGTTACATCGTCAGCAAGTCCTAAACGTAGGAGAGGAAGAAGGGCTCTGTCAAGAAGGTCAAACTGGATCCGAAGGTGCTAAACAAAACAGCACAGGCCAATTCCCTCAAGTCAATGAGGGCCCATACAAGATATATCGGGGGTTCACACCAGGCTGTCCAGAGAGCTATAAAAAAAGAGTATGGAAAGAGCCTTGTGAAGATGGAGAATCCACTTTTTACACCAATAATGAAAGAAAATTATCTCCTCTATTGTAAGACTCTTTTGAACTCTTTTTTTGACACTTTTGCCACCCCCCTACAGCCCTGATGCATACCCCCTCGACAACATCTTTTGGGTGAAAGTCGAGGTGAAGGCCAGCAGGGTTCGTCATTCAAACACTGAGGCCTGCAAAGCCACTGTCAGCCAGCAATGAGACACCATGCCAGAGGAATACATCCGGAGCGGGTGCCAGGCCTTCCCCCCTCCCACCGCCGGAAGCCATCATTACCGCTAAGACATCAATGATTTAGAGAGCTCAGACACACATCTATTTATAGTATTATTTGTATTGAAATTCTATTGTTAATTAATAAATTATATCTTGTTAAAGTTTAAAATTCAAAGTGTTCAGATTTTAATGGACCACTCGCACCGAGTTCCTATCATTACTTTGGTTTACAATATATCGGTGATCAAATGTTCATTAAAATGCACTTTCTTCATCTTTAAAGCATCAGAACTCATACAGATACAAAATTTCATTTCTAATATACATCAAACTTGTATCTTGAGTCAGCTTTAAATGAATCATTTAATAATTAAATAATGTACTGACTGAAATTCAATTAAATGCCTGTTCAATAGCCTAATGATAATATATCTGAACTTTTGACAAAAATTACAAATATCTAAATTAACATTATACATACATAAGTTCAAGAGGGGCTACAGTTCAATCATTTGTAAATATATAATTAATTACAAATATTAAGTACCTAGTATAAAGAGGCGAAAATCTCATGATTAATTATTTCATAGTTGGGATGACCAGTGGCCACCGGGTAATATTAACGGTAAAACTTTAGATAATAATTCCTGAGGGAACCAGGGAATAAAATGAGGTTATCTTTTAAGAATGATTTTTCAAATAAATTTATCTATAGGGACAGAGATGACATGTCCTCAAGGGATTTACGCGTATGGTAGTACGGATTTAAATGTATCTTGAATTACAAACATTATCTTTATCAGAAAATAATTGCATGTAAACTAAAATTGACTGTTTAAAAAAGGGATAATTTATTACAATTGCATTGCAATATCAACTAGTTATAAGTTGCTATTAAAGGTATTTTGTATCAATATCCTCAGAGGTGGGATTAATTTGACTTTTTGGAGAGACTAAAGCATGAAAACTTTTTGACAATCCAAGCTGACATAACTCATATAATTTTTAGTCTAATATGGGCACTAATCACTAATCAGTCATCAACCATCGTAGAAGTCAACGCCCAAGTTTATTGCAATTTATGGTGTTATTATAGTAATAATTCAAAATGAAATGAGCACGTCAATTAATTTTATGTCATATTTTATTAATAACGTTGCTATATTTAGGTACATTTATAGTATATTGAAATATTTACAGACATAGAATATTTGATCATTAATGAATCAGGAATATTCAGTGGAAAATCAGATTCAAATCATTTTATATGGTCATAATAAGAATATTGCTCAGAAAAGGTTTTTCGCAGAACTCAAGAGTAACTACTAACTGGCACTCTTCTCATGAAGCAAAAGTCAAATTCAATTGAGAAGCCATCAAAATATTAATTTTCTGTATTATTAAGGTCATCAGGAATATTCTTAATACTCAAGAGAGACTTATAATTATCTTGATTCGTTCATCAGATAGAGTCAAAGTAATAGTTAATTATTATTATTTAATAAATATTGCCAATTTCATTTATCTTAATAATTAATCACTATATTATTCACATATTATGTAAGTCACTCACCTCTGATGACTTTAAAATGCAATCTTACCTCTCGACATAATGATGAATATATTACAGAAGGAATTTAGATGGAAAGAGCTCTTTATATGTCTTTGTTACTTATATCCCATAGACCATATGTAATTCCAGAATATATGCAAGTAAGTAAGGCTCCACGTATCTCCTGCTAAGAGGCTAGAACAAAAGGATGAAGAACAACATGGGAGTGAGTAAAACGGGTATATATACAATCTTGATACATAGCCAAGAATGGGATAAATACAAGCAATTGCCTACTTCAGTTAGTTGTAGTAGCCGACAGTACTTGCAAGTTACAATCAAATAAGAGTGGGGAGTAATTTCTCTAGAAATACCTCCCTCGAGCGGGCTTTCTTTCATAAAACAGTAGTCCTTCAAATTCAGATACAAGTCAATTAATCATTGATGCATTTGGATCAATAGCCGACAATGACAAATGAGTTCCACTCCATTGAGAAGTACTAAAGTTCAATTTAATGTTGCATGTGGAATAACGTTGGTTATTGACAAGAAATAACTTTTATATCTAACACAATCACTTATAATTTTAGTAGCAACCAAAAAAATAGCGATTTACCTATTTTTGACAATGTTTTCCATTTTCATACAAGGTTCTAAGTAAGTGATTACTAGAGTTGTAAATCGTAAGCATTTCGGACATGAAAAAACAATAACAAAAATTAAAATGGTAATAGTTGAAGATGTATCATCAGAAGAAAATGCAAAAATACAAGTTATAACTATGTAAGTTAATCTGTTTCTATCTTATTTCAATGATCTAACTTTTTCCAGCCCACCCAGAAGGTAAGCTAGTAGCCCAGTGTTATTTTTTTTTACCTGGTGCGTGAACATCAGTTCAGCGAGTTACATGATTTCTGAACATAACATAGCAGTTACTATAAATATATTATTGTCTGAGCTCTGAGGCTTGCAACGGGAGGAGATGGGGTTCTTTCATTTTTGGTATCAAAAGTGGCCTCTCCACCCCCTTTTTTATAGCTCTCTGGACAGTCTAATATGAAACCCAAGATCTCTGGCATGGTTCTTCATGGACTTGTATGTATGGACTGGTAGTGTTGATTAATGTATCTAATAAGAATATACATGTGTTCCTATTAAACCAATCCTTCAATATTCTTCCAGGTATTCTTATAGTCTCTCTCGGTTGCTCTGGATTCCTGGAATCCAAAAATAGATTGTGTCTCTTAACCTTGTCATAGACACAACAGTTTAGTGCTATGAACCAACGCTGATTTGAAGAACCAACTTGGTATCTTCGACAGTAAATATAATTAAAAAATAAGAATGCTAATGAATCAAATGATATATGGAGAGATGAAAGCTTTATTCAACATAACCTCTCCAATGTATTATTTTCAATAGATAACAAGCTAAGAATCAATCAACTAGAGTCAAAACTAAAAACATTTGTATTCGCTGTGTTGTGTACAAGTTGCGATTTTGTACAAGTTACAACTTGTATAAGCAAATTGTACAACTTGCAACCAAAAAATTAATGAATAATTTTAGATGAAGAAGATGAAGAAGGATTTACAGTACTTGGGATGAGGATCATGCAAATAGTTTAATATTCCATGGAGGATCCATATATTAATAGTGTAGTTTTTGACTATATCATTACAAATTACCAAAATATAAGTATTATAAGGCACATTATAAAGTTCAAATGCCCACAGTTATATTAATCATAAATACATAATAACCATGTTATTTTAATAGATGAAAATGATATGATAGTATCAATGTAAAGTTGGTAATTAGATTGCTCGATGTTGCAACTAAATAATGAATTTTAAGTCGAATGCACAATTTGCGTATACAAGTTGAAACTTGTACATACATCGCAACTTGTACACAACAGCTGCATAGAAATCAACTTTGGGGCCCTCTTGGCTTTGAACTGGTAAAAAAGTTACCATTATTTTATTTAAAAAACTTATATTGCCCCCAATATAGCCCCTTTCAACCACAAAATCTAATAGTTTTTCATTTTGATATTGTTACAATCAATTTTGGCTCAATTTCGTGGAATTTGGGGGCGCTCCGAAGGATTAATAATAAGAATTTGTTGATAAAAATTGAGGGTAATTTAGCTTGAAAGAATAGAAATGTAATACACACTCCATTTTGAGAAAAACCTTTCTGGCATGCTGTTTTTTTTTTGACAAGCCACATAAACATTCATAAATGGGCATTTCTGACTGTAAAGTCCTTAAGTGCCCCTTTCACAAAAAGTTTATCTACATCTGCTCTACAAATACAATAAAAATTTGATAAGAATATACTTTTATTGCAATAATTCGGTAAATATTAGAGTTCAAATTAGCTACAACTGACAAAAATTGGTCAATTCATTGTCGAGGCCAAAAGACAAAGTATAACCGATTTGATTTGTACCCAGTATAGCAACAATACAAGAACCACTGGACCGTGAACTAGACAAGAAACTCCATGAACGACCGTTATCTCACCTACGCGGCCGATGAGTTCCCTCCGCTCAACCAGATTATGTTCCCAGCCTCTAAAATGATGCTAGATATCATGAAATAGAGGGGAAGAGGATGCCCTCGTATTGGTTCCCCAAAGGTCTCAAAAAAGAGGCCAGGACCTCCTTTAGGAGGTGGTTTTGCCTTGGGTGAAGTCCAACTACCCATCAACTCTCTTTCATAGGACAGAAAAAATCATATTTTACAGTTATTCAGCTCTCTTCGATGAAAATAACTTCCAGCGACATTGCTATAATAACACTATACAGTAGCTCTCGCAAAACACAAGAGCAAAAGTTATTATTATAGTGACCCATTTGCTTACATTTACGATCAAATGATGAGCCTTTGCCCCATAATTCGGAATTATTGAACTGGTCAAATTGGTCGAGTTATAGTAGAGTACTATAAACTTTCATGTTCGATAAGATACTTCAAAAAGTGCCCCCTCAGCCCCCCCCCTGTACCACTGCCACAAAATAGGTCTCCCAAGCGTTCGTCTTTACTATCATATTTAAAAAGTAAAAAATATATATAAACTTTGGTTTCTTGAACTTTTTGTAAGTACTATTGGAATGGAACGCTAAAATCTCATTTTTTTGCGTTCAGCGTTAAAAAAAATATCTGTTCCGTTCATTTTTCATGGAACTCAGTTCAATTTGCATCCCATTTGTGTTGTTCTGTTCTTAAACATATGAAAATCCAAGAGAACAACTCCAAATCTAAAGGTGATTTTATCTCAAGATTGATGACCTTACATCCCAAATATTATGGAATCAAAATTATAGGTAATAATTCATTTTTGTATGAGAACTATTGATTTTTTTTCACTTCTCAAAAGTTGACACAAATCTATAAAAAGTAAAAAATATTAAAAACTCAAAATGGCAAATTCTCCAAAACCAGATTGATCAGGAAAAAAAAATAGTTTCTTAATTACAACTACCTCTTTTAAGACGACAAATTTATCCATTCTGTGACTTTTTTGGTTGGGAAATTTGTCTCTTAGCCCAGCAGTGTAAAAATGAACCAGGAGTCGCATAAAACTAAATCTGCAAGTGTCGTAGACTGTATAATGTCGATTGGAAAACGTGGTTTGCCAAAAACTGTTCCAAAGCGAAATGTATGTATGTTCTGTCTGCCACCGAGTTCATATTTCATAACTATGAACCTCTTAGCTATATTGTTTCGATCACTTGATGGAGTTAAATCACCGATGAGGGCAAGTGGTACCATATTTGTGGTTAAATATCACAGATGACGAGACAGAGACGATTTGACACTCTTAGACACTGTTAAATTGATTACCATATATTGCTGGGATTTTTTGCACTGACACAAATCAATCCAAGGAGAATCCACGCCTCTGGTACATATATTCCTGTATGAGCTGTAGATAAAGATAAAAAATTGACAAAACATGTAACTTCTTACTCTGATATTTTGTATAAATGGTTCCAGATGACAAAGATAAGATATTGTGCTTTAAAAGAACAATTTTGATTGAAAACAGGAACCATGTTTGAGGCAAAAATCCTTGTTGCTGAGGGCATCTAACTACAGCACACACAGTTCAGAGAATTCCTTTTAGTAATCACGCTGATGTTGTGTAGATATTTTTGACAAACTGAAATGCTTCATTTCTCCATTCTTCTACCACAGTCTTCGATCAAAGAGTGAATATATCTGTCAGCATCACCTTAACAATGTGATGACGACATACTGCCCAGAGTAACGGCCGTCTTAATATCTGTTGAAAACAAATAAAAGCTCCAGTAACATGGCCTATGAAGCATTTGTGTCAAACACCCTGTATACAACTGATCTTTCACATTTCCATGCTTTTCTCAGTTATAATTTTTCTTGAGCGTCGGTCAGTGCCTTTTTTGAAAGATGGAATTCCAAGAAACTTTCTTCACATCATCGATCACTACAGTCAGCCGCTCTTAATTAACATTCTTAATTATGAAAGTACCCAAAATTTGGAATTTCACTAAAGTGATGCAATTTCTTTTGTCTTGGGTCTCTTAAGCCATTAAAGCAATATTTCTTGATTAGTAACCCTGTATTTCTTACTAACTAAAATTAAAATATTTTTTTTTTGAGGATTTGCAAGTTAACAATAATAATATTGAACACATAATTCTTGAAAAAAGCAAAAATAAATGTTTAGCTTTGCTTTTCATAGTAATATAACCATATACTATAATATTCTCATTTCAAAATGCTTAATGTGAGCAGAACATTTTTATTATACCGCCAAGGCAATATTTTGTACTGGGGGGAGGAGGTCTGTCTGAATGCACTCTATTGCTTACTGTTACTGATTATTTGATTTACCGAACTTTAGCAATTGGGATCTTTGCAATTTGTTGGGTTGTCTTCAAAAACTTTGGGAGTATCTCCGTACACAACACTTACTCAGGAGTAATTCTGACGAACTTGAACTTTTTTAAATCAAACCAGAAGCCCACCTCGCCAAAATATTTTTTTGGTTTTTTTAAAAGTTATTTTTCTTGAATAAATGAGTTACCTTTACATTCCATTTAAATAGACAAACATTAGTTATAAATAACATTATTTATTTGAATTTTTAAATTATTTGACCGACAAAAATAAGGAATATACACCACCAGCATTTTGTGTCCAAATGAGTTTCCCTCATGTGTCCGTGGAATGGACGGACTCACATTAGTAGTCGTACAAATAATATATATTTGCAACTATCAGGTGTTGCTACGTCTACCATAGTATTTAAAGTCTATTTTATTGCTTAAAATCGATGGATTTGAGTATTGAAATGAATATCCTTCAACTCTTGCGATACCTAATCCTATATACATTTTTTTAGAGTCTGAAATCTGCTTTTGGTATCCTTTTAGGAAGGTATATGCTAAAAATATTAGTATTTGTTTAAATTTTGTACAAAATAAATATCATTATACAAAAACCAATCAACTATAACTGTAAAATATGTAGAAATGAAACTTATTATGACTTGACTGGGACTTAATCCTGATTGACACTCTTCACAAACAACAATGATTCAATGGATATTTCATTAAACATTTTATATGTGGAGCTGAAATCAAATTTGGTTATCTATATTATTGAAAAAAAGGTTTGTTGGTCTGTCTGTGGAGGACTCATTTTCTCTGTAAAACCTAAGCATTTTTTAGTGTGAGCTTGTTGTTGTTGTTAGGAACCTGAACAATGTTTTTTTATTAAATTTTCTCGGCTGTTTTTATTATTATTAATTCGTTCTTGAGGAGAGAAAAACTAAGTATTGAGTAACTAGCTGTGAGTATTCCCATGAAAGACGGAGAGTAACTTTTAGGATTGCCTATGGAGTTATCTTGTATATTAATAAAGCAAGGTTTTTCTGTTTATCGACACCTAATAACTCTGAGCAATGACAGACGCTAACGCTAGTGATTTAATAAATGTACCTAAAGAAGCAGCTATTGTTCGAAAATTATCCCAGACTACCAAGCATTTTTGAAGGTTTGCCATCGATAAACCAGGAGTTGAGTTTAAATTGACCCGGAAAAATAACCTCAATTCAAGAACACTGATCCCAAATACGACCTGATCTACATAATGCTCAAGCGGTTTGCACTTTAAATACTAGGATCTGATTTAACCATAAAAGCTTGACTTTGAAATAAGTTTATGTATGACAATCCATGCATTACATAGTCCACAACCTACAGACAGCTCATGGGTTGACTCAAATTGAACTGCATAAAGTTTATAAGAAATTGAAAATTTTATTTTCCCTGACCATTTTATCCAGCAATCATAACAATGAGGTCTAATAAGTATTCTATACTTTTATTAAGTACAAACAGCATAACCATAATTAATCAACAGCCTACTCACGGTGGTGGGTCAACATACAAACAATCTTATAACATAGTCAAGAAAATGAGAAATTATCAATATTCTTTTACTTTATATATACCTATTTCATATACCCCAATATTACATACACATATTTTAGTAAATTATAATCTTATTAGTCAAATTACTGGGATGAGTGTAGATACCCAATAAGTTTACCTATAGTTTAGAACCCTTATTTGATTTAATATACTTATATTCGCCCCGATAGGATCCCTTTCAATCATCAAATCCATCAATTATCATTCTTTTATTGTGACAATCAATTTCGCCTACTTTAAGTGCAATTTGCAGGTCCTCCACAGGGGTAATAAGAATAATTTGTTGAAAGAAATTGAGGATAATTCATGGAAGAATACAAATGTAATCCACACTCAATTTTGATAAAAATACTGCAAAATTTCAACAAAATTTATACTATAAATAGATGTGCGTCTGAGCTCTATTAATCATTAATGTATCCATCCTTATCGGCAATGATGGCTACTAAGTGACGGCTGAAGTCCTGATACTCGCTTCAGATGTTGTTCTCTGTCATGACGTCTTAATGTTGACTCACAGTGGCTTTGAGAGCCTCGGTGTTAGGATGAAGGACACTTCACGTACATCAATTTGAACCCAATATTAGCACCTACACTCTTTATTACTGCACAATATGAAAGTATTTTGTCTTAATTTTTAACTTCTCCTTTTTTTTGGAATAACTATCAATAATTGTCTAGAGAGCTTAGGAAGATTTTCATATACTCGAATTTTATATTATACAATTCCATTGCAGGCATTTAAAAATATCATCTATTGCACAACATTGTTCTCCGTAATTCATGAAAATTCCATTCAGTTCTCTTGATTTTAATAAAGTTGAGTTGTTTTATTGATATATCATATTTTATTAGATCACAGATTTTGGTGTAGGTTATAACATTAACAGATTTAACACTACGAAAAAAGGCATACAATTCCGATAATAAATTAGTCATAAATTCCTGAATATTGAAGCTAAAGAGATAATTTTGGTATCGAAATGTCTTTTTAACTTCATTATCTATTAGATAAAACAGGGTTTAAAGGAAACAGTTCGTTTGGATAGTTCGCAACTAGTTTGTCTGAGACTAGTTTCTTCACTTAAAGACTTGGGTAGGATAATTGGGTATTCCAATATGACATAGCCAATAAATATTACTTTTTTTATCACTTAAGACTTAGCTGTGGTTGATAGGCTCCAAGAAATGCTGTTCAGAAAACTCATAAAAGGCAAAAACAACTGCTTAAATGGGCACAACAACGGAGGTAGTTACATTGGGTGTAGCATTACAATTAGCAATTGTGTATATCCATCATGATAATAGTATGTTGTTATATAAGCATAAATAACGGGGAAAATATCTTTTTTGATGCCCTTAATAAGGAGTAATATCGCCGGACATTACTACATAATTAGCTTTTGCTCTAAATCTTTAAGATAGATTTACTTCTAACATTTTTTTTTATTACTATATTTATTGTCTAATTTTATGATTTTGACATTTACTTCATTATTAATAATTAGTTAGATCTCATAATAATTAGATATATCTATCCTGTACACAATTGTATATAGCAACTTCCATATGAAGAAGAGGGGTGATCATCTTTTTGATTAAACTCCACGTCTCGTTTGTGTTTTGCAACCTAAAGTTATGACATATTTAACTGGATTCCAGTGTCAGAACAAGAGAGTATTATTTGGATCAATCTATTATTTCAATATTCTGTATATATAATTTATTGTTATTAGTTATATGATTCCAATTGTTTAATTTTGTATATTTAACATAAATGTATGATGGTATATTTTTTATTATGTAGATTATATTTAATTAAAGCCTTCTTTTTTAAACTTGGAACTTCAAATATATTTCGAAATACTCTACTTTGTCGTTTCATTAGCTATTACTTTGAGAATAAGGTTCATAATGAATTACAATTTCATGGAGTGTGACGTTATAAAATCTACTGTAACGGGTAAAAAACGTCTAAGTCAATTATACGTAGTAAATCTTCATTAAACATTTTGCTAATAAATACTTTCGTTATACCCTCAAAAATCATAATAAAGCAGGCAGATGATAATCACATCAGTATTTTGAACAATGATACCATATGTATCCCCCCCCCGCTCCTTGCACGCGTTTGGACCGAATTAGTTCGGTACAACAAAAAATATAACAACCTAGGATTTCTAGACCGAAACCAAACACTATTCAATACCTTTAAAATAGACCTAATGACAGCTGACAATTTTAAGCCAATCCGCAAAGAGAAGGGAAAAACATGCTCTTCTTCTACTGAGTGTCCACTCTTTCCCTAGAGTCCTCAAGGCAAAATCATATAAAAATGAAATCAGGATCCATTTAGACTTTAGAGAAAAAACAAAACGACGGGAAGGGAAAATAATTAATAATATCACAACGTTTAATAATAGTATAGAGACATAAATATAATTAATTTTTGTGTACATGTATAATTTGTATGAATATTTACATGGTGGATACGCAGGTACAAAAAAAATTGAACAAGACTAATTTGAAACATGGAGAATAGTAATGATTATAATAACTGTTTTTAGCACTTTTTAAAGAAATAAAAGCTCCTTTTTAAGAGAGAGAGAGAGAGAAAAAAAAAAAAAAAGATGAGGGGGAAGAGAAGAAGAAGAATTTTGAAAACTTATAATTCGAAATTAATTACCTCGTGCTTGCTTCCTATTATATTATATATTTGTATGAATTATGATCATGTACCTATATAAAATTATTTTAAATAAAAATATCTGAATTTGAACGAAGAAACATAACAGACAAAGGACTTTTTGTAGAAATGATTTTTATCCACGAAGTTTTTAATTTTGGAGAATATGTAATTAATTGATAGTAAGTAATAATAATAAATTAAGGAGTATTTTTTCTTTAGAAAAAAACAAACAATCGTATATAAGATAATCACAGCGACAAATTTAAATTAAAGTACTACTAGAAGAACATCTACTACTCATATCAAAAAAATCCAAAGGGTCCTCTCACATACGGAGAGTCCCCTCCATGTGGCTGACTCCGACTATTGGAAAACTTTTTATTTAGGGTTGTAGAAAGAATGGATGGACTGATGCTAGTATTGCTACGATAATTGAACAGTCGAGCAGGTGGGGAGACAGGAGTAGGTGGAAATCTAGAAGAAGGTGAAGATAAAGGACAGGAAGACAATGATGACTTAAAGCTCCTTGGGAGAGAGTTGATGTTGCTACAACTATTGACGGAAGAATTACTAGAACGTCTTTCAAAAGAGTTATTATTATTGGTTGTTGGTTTCTCGAATCTTCCTCTCACACGATCCACAGCTCCAGTGATAACAGGACTGGGGGAACGGCGTCGAACAGTTACTTTTCCAAGTGGTTTTTGTGACTGACGAGTTGAGGATCGTTGAGGATCAGCAACTTCGTTGCCAGCATCATCGTTGTGACGATTTGATATCGAGGTAAACGGGGATTTTGTCTCTACAGCGGTGGAACGATGATTTTCGAAGCGATTCTTTACTAAGGATATCGAACTCGAAGTACTGTCGCGATGACTGCGACCTCTTCGAGGAGTGATGTCCGTCGACATTGTGTTTTCCACCTAAGAGATATGATCCATTTAACTATACAAGACATTAGTTATTTTTCTTTAATTAAAAACTATTTAAATCAGAAATAGCATGCATCTACATTTTAAATCTGCCAATGGTTAAAAATACATAATGATCTGTATATAAGGAAATAAAGTCATTTTTTCTACATAATTAGTCAAACATTATAATATACTAAAACATGCAGATTAAAATAATTAATTAACTTTCAGAAGTCACAAGAGTATGAGTTGAAAAAAAAGAGGAGGTATATTATATTAGAAGGATTACTTGAGCAAATTCAACTGTAAACGCACACCACATGCTAATTAATCTATTACCTTATTACTAAGTTCTGCGATAGAATTATCAAAAGATTCAGTGGAGGAGGGATTAGGAAGAGTTGGGGAAAGATCCAATTTGGGATTAGGAGATGGAGGAAAAATAGGGTCTTCTTTCAGTCTATCTTTAACACGTATTTTATCGTTGTCGTCAACCCGACTTTTTGGTTCAGGACAATTGCGAATAATATCTTTTATTTCAGCAAAGATATTTTCTGAAGATTCAGCTCTTTTACTATGCGTTAATTTATTACAGTCAGAAGGAGAGGAGGAGCATGAGGAGGTTCCCGATCGGAAACCTGAGGTCGTTGCATCCATTGAACTTGATGAAGACATTAGAGGGGACGATGAACTAACTTGACTACTCGGTGGACTAGGAGATGTGATACCTGTAGATGAGGAAGATGATAACTGAGAATTTTTTGATTCGGAGGTTGCTGTAGCTAATTTAATGTCTTCGATTTCTGAAACAAAATAAATAATCATCAAATAAGAATAAGCTGTTAAGTCAATCAATAGATATAATAAATGACATAACTTACCATTTGCGTTTATCAAAGTTTCAGAATGTAATGGAAGGTTATTCTCTTTGTTTTCTTCTTCTTCAAGAGACTGTGTACGAGAAGGAGGGATTTCAGATACATTTTCCAATATTGATTCAGCTCCATGATCAGGTTCCCAACTAACTTCCGTTTTTGTATCATCCTCCTTGGATGAATTAATAGCTAGGGGTTTGACTGAGCTTAAATCTTCCCAGCAAGGAGTAACAGTGCGCTCCGTTGCTTGCCATAGCTCAATACAACAATTGGATTGTTCCTTCTTTGGTTGAATCAAACTGTCCTCGCGAGTAGGGGTTTTGCATCTCTTAATTTCATTTTCCTTACAATTTTCAAGTAAGGATCGTTTTCGGTTAACGTCAGCAAGGATGAGAGAGTCTTCAGTGGGTGTAATTGTATGGTTGGAATGATCAAATAAGTAGTAGTTAGACTTTTTGGAAGGATCTTTTTGAAAGGTCGATATGTTTTCCTTTGCAAATAAAAGTTCTTTGCTATTGTTGAAATTGTTAAGCCAGGGATGTTGAAGACAACTCTTGCAAGAATATCGCTTTCTGAAACAATTAATTAGTTAGTCAATCTTTGTAAATAAAAAACTGTCATCCTTACCCCTTTTCTTTCATTAAAAGTTTATCGATAAAATCCTTAGCATAGTCGGATACATTATCAAAGACTTCATCATCATAGTCATACTCAGCAATCGTTACATTGGCCATGGTTTCTAGATCCGTATCACCCATAAATGGAGAAAGGCCTGAGAGTCTATGAAAACATTACATAATCATAATGTATGTACTATTTAAAGGAGAAAAAAGTCTTACAAAACATAGCAAATAACTCCAACAGCCCACATGTCTGTAGCGTAGCCAATGGGCTCAAAGTTGACCACTTCTGGAGCTACAAATTCGGGAGTTCCAAAAAGGACTTGTAATTTTTTCATGGGTTCATATCTTCTAGCGAGTCCAAAGTCTATAATTTTTATTCTATTTCCAGTCTTTGTATGGCATAATATGTTTTCCGGCTATATCATGAAATGAAAATTATTCATACGTTATTTGATGAGATAAAGTATATATAGGAAAGTAGAATACAAATTAATATATATTTTCTCCCTTCTCAATGATGATGATTTGATCCGGAGAGTTTAAAATGGACAATTAAGATTGTATAGATAACTTTTTTCTCTTTTATTCTTTCTTTCAATGGGGCGGTAATTTATGAGCATTTTCTAAACATACTTGGTAAATAATAGTAATAATATAATCAGTGATTATAATATGAATGTACGTATTTTTTGATCAATAAAATGAGGTTCACCAAGGAAAATAAATAAATAAGTACACATAAATTACCATCATCAAAAAGAGAATAGATAATTTACTATGGCGTAGGAGGTGGAAGTACATGAAAAAAAAAAAAAAATACTGAAGGCAATTTCATTTTATAATAATATGCACGCATCTTCCGGAATCCTATCATCAGGTACGTATAACCAAGTAAAAGGGGTTTGGAAAATGTCCAATCTTTGAAATTCCAATTAGGTTATTGTTTAGAAGGGAGGAAAATAAAAGGAATATTGTTAAAGTGTAAGAAATGTTTCGGTCTGACAGTTCTAGACCACTATCATTTTTAGTCGACCAAATTATTTCATTCATTTAAAGAAATACAGTAAAATTTTCACTGTATTTTGTTTTATGCCTTCGATGTTTCTGCTTCTTTATTTTCTATCAGTGTTCTGAACGTTAATTGGGCAAATTCCAATAAACTGCTGAAGCTCTGAAGAATGCCCAACATTTATAGGATAATGATTCCATAGGTGGGAAGAATTGAACCATAATTGGCCAACTACTACCAACTGCTTTTGGGCCTTTTCTCTGTTTCTTTTTAGAAGACAGGTTGTGAGATACAATAAAGGAGACAATGTGATCAGCCTAAAAAAAAACAGTCTAAACACATTCTTAAGATCGCCAAACTTTTCCCCTCTTTTTTCGCTGATTTCGAATACAAAAAATGAATAAGCAAAATGTTAGGCGTGCCATTTCTGAACTTGCTTTTATAAAAATAGTTACAAATATTTTTATTGGAAGGACTTCATATCTAAAAGCCAATCTAGCCAAGACCCTTTAACGAGCTACTTGGAAAGGGGCTGTGAGCTACTGGTAGCTCGCAAACGACGAGTTGGAGACCCTTGCTATAGTAGATGAACTGTTGACGTTAGTTGACTTTCAA
This sequence comes from Lepeophtheirus salmonis, assembly GCF_016086655.4. Lineage (NCBI taxonomy): Eukaryota > Metazoa > Arthropoda > Copepoda > Siphonostomatoida > Caligidae > Lepeophtheirus > Lepeophtheirus salmonis. The sequence goes on along the minus strand of NC_052133.2, from coordinate 7,873,295 downwards.
AATTGTGAACATCAACCTATATAATAGCCGGATAATCAATTGGAGAAATAAAGGAGACTTAACCTTGAGCTGATATTTTATGTTATACCTATATAGTAAAAAAATATCAAAGTAGTAGTACTATGACTATTGACTATGTAGTAGTCAACAGCTGAAAAACGAGGAGCTCTCATTCTCCTTTTTATTCAATAGGTTGTGAATCCAGTTATTATATAGGTTGGTGCCTACTATACAACGACGTCATATGAAGTACGTAGTACCTATATTGTATCAACTTTCTTTTGAAAAGAAAAAGGGGGGAAAGGGTCAAAAATCAGTTGGTAGCCAATTCTTCCCAACTATGGAACTATTGTTCAATGATTGTTGGGAATTGTTTGCAGCTTAACAGTAGCTTATTCTAACTCTACCAATCAACGTTCAGCACACTGATTAGAAACATCGATAGCTGACAAAAAATACAGCGTATATATTTGTATTGGCGATATAACGCCGTGTAAATTTGTTGCATAGATAATATTTGTACTACTCATTGATAAATAAATATGTAGAGAGAACCAAGGGTAATAGAAATACATTTCTATTATCCTTGGAGAGAACGAGTTATTTTTGATTGCAGTTTGTCATTGTAAGGCAGATGTCTTATTTGAAGCTTGGGTAGAAAGAATTCTCCTGTTATACAAAAATAATTTGGTAGACATGTCCTTAGTAACAGCTCTATATCTCAACAACATCCATCTTTGTCAACAGCTGAAGTTTAGATCAAGATATCCTTCAAATATTTATTTATATAACTATGATACAATTCATATATCAGTCCATAGATTGAGATCGAAAAAAATGATCCTCGATTTGAAAACAATCAAATTTCAGACGACGGTCTGAACCGAAATATCGGTCAAAGTCGGTTTAGAAAAAATGACTTAAGATTGAACGGGAAAAAATTAATCTCTCAACACTAGAAACAAAAATGAGCAACTCTTTAAATTTCTCTTATTCACAACTTACTTTCAAATCTAAATGAACAATTTGTTGACTGTGAATATATTCTATGCCTTGAAGGATTTGCTTCATAAAAGCAATGCATGCCTTTTCCGTCAACACGAATTCATCCTCGATAACACGATCGAATAACTCTCCACCACCGATACTGAAAAATAAAATAATAAAGATTAGAAATACGAATGATTCACATACATAGGATTCATATTTCGCATGTTATCAAAAACAGGCTCACTACAGGAACATACGTCTTTTAATACACATCATTAAAACACAGTAATGTCTTTATTTTCCTTCCAAACAATTAACATAAATTATAATTACAAATCTAGACGACAGATGAATAAGTATGATAACATAAAATCATTTAATCACTTACTTTAAAAAAATTGCGGATAAGGCATACAAAAATAAATGTCAGGGGAAGAAATAATAATAATTTGAAACATTAATTATAAGAAAAATATCAACAATTGATGATTAAAATCTCAATAAAAAGAATAAGGAAGATTTTTTTCAATTTAATGTACTATTAAAATAATGTCAAGAGTACATTCTTGTATTCTTTTTCCGCAATAACTGTTATACCATGAAGGTTCATAATTAAAAAATAAATAAATCTTCCAAAGCTAATTCATTTAATGTGGTAGGCACTTATTTGTTTGTGAATTTAAAAATCCCTGACTTTGGCAACGTTTGAGGCCCATCATGTCATTTTTGGCACAGTACAGGGTAAAGGGATAAAGAAAGAAACGTATAGAGCTGTGACAAGGATTTTACTGGGATGCTTGGCTTACTTAGGCAAATCGATAATAAAAATTCTGATCTAGAAAAGTTGAATACAGCTGTTGTAATTGTAGATTATGTCATAATCAGAAGGGAAAAAATTGAACTAGAGTTGACTTTACCTAAATGAGCACATCTCTTAATAATTCAATTATTATCTTCATTATATTTACAGGGAGATCTGTTTAGCCTATTAAATGTATAGCTGTTTCCACGTTATTAATACATCTATATTAATAAAGCAAAGTTTGTCCGTCTGAAAATAGGAAAACAAGCTACCGGGTGCACTGCATATGATGTAAATCATATAAACATATTTCGATGTAAGAAATAACAATGTAGTCGTATTAATAAAATATTGCAGGCGTATAGAATGGAACGGGTATACAGGGTGCACTGTACATAGTGCTCCTTGATCTATATCATACATATTTTTGTTTAAAAAAAACAAACAATAATATAGTCATATTAATGAAATATTGCTGGCGTGTGTATATATAACAAGGGCACTGTTTCTGGTTTTCTTGCATTGGTCCTATATTTATATTAATACAATTCATGCCATATTCTTAAATGTTAAATATAAGCGCTCTAAAGATTAAAAATACTCATCAGTAATCCCACTATATTTTTTTCCTCTCAAATTTTTATTAATTGATACAAGTAATGAGTAGTTTCGTGCGAGTCTGCTCATGAAAAAACAGAACACTGTAACACTGAGGATTTCTTCTGGAAGTATCTTCTATATTTAAAGCACAAATTTGTCTTTTAGCCGACACTTTATTACTCACGGCAATCCCGGGTACTACAATAAATAAATAAATAATCCTCAATAAAAAAAAAAAAGGAATATTCAAACAACTTACCACTATGCTTTCCAAAATGTTACATCTCTATTTATATATCTATAGCATACCAAAGTTACGGTTGAAAGGAAAGAACTGTCGATAATTGGGACCCGTTTATAAAGCCAAATAAGATATATCAAATATATATTAATATTATTGCAGAGATCTTGTAAAAAATATTATTTTTTTCATTATAATACAATATAATCAGGGGCGCCGCAGGGGAAAGGCTGGAAGGGCTGAATCCCCCCTCCCAAATTAAGTATTTTTTTATTCTTATTAGTGAAACTGAATATTTGAAACTAAAAAAGAGTGGTATATTTGTAATTTAATTTTAGAATTTTTTTTAACTGCTTTTGATTTTTTTTCTTCAAACCCCCTAATTCTACGGACGCCCCTGTAATACAAAAATATTATATTGTTATTTATTTTTATAATTTATTCTATTACATGTATAAGGGCATAATAAAAGAAGGAAAAACGATTGGATATTGTGAAAATGGGACCAATGGGAAATAGACATTTTCGATGAAGAATGCCTATCGCCTAGTTTTATTATATATCTGACCCTAAATGTACCAAAAATACGTTTTTATATAGTTATAAAATCTTATATATATAATTTTATAAGTCTGAAATTTAGCAAGTAGATGTATAAGATAACCAAGCATGTTTCTATGATTTTTTTGGGCCTCCGAGGTCATTAAAAGCCTTTTTTAAACTAAATAAACCCCCGTTGCCCTTTTTTCTTTCTATATTTATCCCCTTTTGTCAGTCTCTTTTTTCTACCTTCATTCTTTGTTTCTATTTCCCTATATTCAGCCCTGCAACGCGGGCACCCTCTTCTAGTTGTAGATAAAAATTAAGTATTAAAATGGAAAGAATAAGATAGTTTTCTTTAATTATCCTATTATCTTCCCTAACCGATTAACAACAAAAAAATCACTGCAAATTTAGATATTTCATAGGGCTTCATATTACTTTGATTATATTCAAATATCACTGTTTATCGTTAGTATCAAGTAGTATTTAATCCAGATTTTAAGTCTTTTTTTAATTCTTAAAGCAATTTGATGGAGTTTAATCAAGATCTATTGGAAATTTGTCCATTTTAAGTAGTAAAAATATCAACTTAGAGCTCCCAAGGTGGTGTCTCCCTCAATTATAATGCAATTTATAACGTGAGTAAAACAACGTTTTTAAGAAGCATGACCAAATTAAAATAAACATCAATTTCCGTAAGATGGCACATATGATGTACTAAGCTGTCATAATTAACAAATAAGTGAACAACAGACTCATGCCCCATAATGTCAGCATTTGATTCATAGATACAAAATCGTAAGCATAATAAATGCAACTTACTACTCTGTCAAGATGCACATTTCGTTCCTTCCATTATCGTAGGCATCAAACAACTGAAGCAATTTGGGATGCTTAAGGGAATTCATAATTTCTACCTCACGCTCAACGTTTCTTCGATCATCACGCCGAGTTGTGTGAACAAATTTTGCTGCATAGTATTTGTCAGGTGTATCAAAGTCTCGACATTTCATGACACGTCCGAATTTGCCTCTGAAATTGAATGAATAGTAATTATAGTTATAATATTAAAAGTAGCCATTAAAATAAATGGTGCATAATATGTGGGATGAATCAACACAAAAATAATTTGTTCACAGAAATTCGTCGAATAACGTAAATGTAATCCACACTCAATTTTGAAAAAAAAAATTATTCCAGCTTACTTTCAAGATTATTTTTATTTACCCTTTGAGTGTGTCAAAAATTGTACTTAAAGTAGGCAAAATTGATCGCCACAAGAAAAGATTGAGATGGGTATTATTTTTGAAAGGGAACATATCGGGGTCAATATAAGTATTTTAAATGCAATAAAGGTTCTAAACTATAGTTATCATTCTTGGTTATCATATCTCATCCCAGTAATTTGAATAATAACTCTATAATTCACTTAAATATATATATGAGGTAAAAAGGCATAAGTTGGGATTTTCTCCTTTTCTTCATTTGGGTTCAAGACCACATATATATAGACACAACCTAATCACATATTATAGCCATAATTTGGTCAATTATCGACTTGCTATTCAAATTTTTGGAAAGAATTACAATACCTCGGCAAAGTTTAGAACCTTTAATAGATGTATATATATGGCCTTTGAACCATAAAATTTATTCAATGATTAAAATTAATTTGTGACACACCTAAAATATTAATTAGAATATTTTTGTTCATAGAAATTGACAATAGTTATCCGTTGAAGTAGTGCTGTGTCAGTCCATATTTAGGACTGAAGACTGCAGAACCGACCAGTTTAGTTTTATACATCAGTACTAAAACTTATAAAATTCGATCCCTGATGACGTCAATCAACTTTTTTTTTTTGATCAATTCTTGTACTGACCGTCCGAAGGACCGACAATCTTATGCATTGGTTCCAAGGACTGGTCCTAAGAATAGACTAGACCGAATAAATAAAGACTGACACAAACCTACTTCGAAATATGTATATGTTATGTTTAAGCTACAATTTCTTCGTTCTTAAAGCATTAGTCAATTACAGCGTTGGTCATTCAGCTAAGTAACTATTCATTGATACCATCATTTATTTTTGATAAAATATTAAAAATTCAGGATTATTATGTATTATGAGTAATGCAAGTTTGGTCTAAAAGTTTCTGACCTATCAAAGATACCAGACATTTATTCTGAATGTTTTATTTTATTTTTCAACATAGTCTCCTTGTAGTTCTATTTACTTCTCCCAGGGATGCTTTCATCCCTGTAACCCGTCCAAACAGTACTCGACGTTTTTTCTCTGCAAAATAATTGTTCACGAGACACTTTTCGTTTTTGGGTCAATTACTCCAAGTTGGATTGACGCGTCAAAGTTTAAAACAACAAACCGTTACACTTTCAAAAACAAATGTTTAATAACAGCTACATACTCGTTTATGTCCATTTTCAAAGTAACGCTCACATCAACTCACTCAAACGACAGTTACATAACAACTGGTCGTCCAAAATGGGTGAAACTTTGGTGAGTAACTCTCAACGGATGCTAGATAAATGTGACCTACTTCTATTTACGAGTGCTGCCATCTTCACGCTGAGTTCAAAAACTTTTCAGACCCCCTCGTATAACTGTGGGCATTTGAACTTTATACTGTGCCACATAATACTTATATTTTATTAAAATAGTCCAAAGATAAATCAACAATATATATATTGACTATCCATGGAATATTTAATTATTGCTTTATTATGAATCCAAGTGCAGTAAATTCTTCATCTCACTCTTGGTTGTAACTTGTGCAATTTGCTTATATGTACAAGTTACAACTTGTATAAAACATATAAATGTAAATTAAGAAAACTCCTTCGAAGCTACTTTTATACAGACATATTATGTAATTGCATACTTAAATAACAAAAGATAATGAGGGCTGAGGGATTTAGTAGCATTTTAAATGAGCAGTGCAATATTAGATAAATACGCTACCCATCATTAGCATAATAATTGATAGTATTGCATTATTTATTATTGTATTCCCCATCGCCAACACTCCTTTCCTTATCATCATCTCTCATAACGGTTTAAATACATACAATTAACAAGGGTGTATGATTAAGAATCGATGACAATTATGCTATCTTGAGAGGAACGGACAGTCCGACCCTCTTTGAAGTAGCAGTATCTCTTTTGAAAGGATATAATTCACGTTTCAAAATATAGTGTATATGAAGAAGTGAATTAAATAACAAAGTACCCAAGTAATAAGTAGAGTCAAGTAAAGAAACACATATGTAAGTGGTAGGAATGACTCATCATGGCCTTCTTCTTCTTGTATAAATTAAAGGAGAGCTCCAACACACACACACACACATCTTTGTAGGTGGGAATGCTACAACTTTTTTTTATTTTTACGTTCTTCATTTATTTAAACACCCCAACACATCCAAATAATATTACTATTACTAATATTACGCATGATTAAAGTAGTATAATATTATGTATATATATATATATATGTAATGCAGCAATGCTGTAGTTTTTAAGGTCAGACTGCACACATTGCACGTCATTTGTCATCATGAGTAGTGGTCGTAGTACAAGGACATGTTAAACTTGTTTAATACAACATGGATGCATGAACAACATACATACATACATCACGTCGTTACCTTTATTTGTACCACGCAACCTTTCAACATCTGTTGATAGTTTGCCAATTATTCCCAACAATGGAATATCATTTAATAGCTGTTAAGAAGTGCTTACAGATTAACAAAAACTAATTCTAATTCAACAATCCGAACGCTGATTAAGGCAATAACTATTAGCACGACTCTACCTTCATTGTATCTCGTAACCTTTCATCCGAAAATAAACAGAAAAAGGGTTCAAAATTAGTTGGCTGTTAGCCAATTCTTCATAACTATGGAATATTATTCAATAATTGCTAGGAAGTCTCCATAAATTAACAAAATTTCATTCTAATTAAATCAATCAACATTCAGCACTCTGATTAGGAAAAGGACTATTAGAACGTCGTTCCTGTATCGTATCCCCCAACCTTTCAATATATGTTGGTAGTTTTCCAATTCTTCACAACTATGGAATGTTATTCAATAGCTGTTAATAAATGTTCACAACTTAACAAAAAACTCATTCTAATTCAGCCAATCGACGTTCAGAAGAATAATTAAGTAAATGACTATTAGAATATTGTTACTTTATTACATCGCGCCTTTTACTTCATTTCTCATTATTATTTGTGACTTTATAAAAATGAAACAATAACAAACAAATCAATGAACGAAAAATAACATATGAATTGAATTTGAGGACTGCAGACAAATGCTGTCTCACTTATGTCTCCTGTGGACTTATCTCTAGTAGTCATTGATTACTAGAGATCAGAATTGGAAACATCGACAGATGACAAGAAAGTACATTGTTAATTTTTATGTTTGTGAAGTAACACCATGACTAGTGTTAAAACTGTAGTATATTTTCAGTTAGGTCTTAAATGATAATTTTCCTAGAGCCATACTAACATAAAAATTGTCAGATGTAGACGTTTCTGCTTCTTTGCCCCCAGTGTTCTGAACTTTGGTTGGCTGCTTTAGAATTAACTCTTGTGAAGTTGAGAACAATTCCAAACAATAATTTTAAAGTCGGGAAGTATGGGCCGACTATTAGTTGTTTCAGACGTGGTCGGAAACCGTGGATCAAGAAGGATGCAGACCAAATTTTACAACAGCATCGGTCCAGACCAAACTTGAACCAAATTAGTTCGGGTTTAAAAAAACGGTCCCAGAACGCAACCGAACACTAATACATACATATATGTGGCCTATCAAAACAAACGCTAGCTAGAATGACTGTTCAGAAAAATGGAGTGTGGATTACATTCGTATTCATCGACGAATCGCCGTCAATTCCCATCAACAAATTATTCTTATTAACCCTTTTGATATGTCGCAAATTCCACACTTAAAGCTACCAAAATTGATATATTTCATGGTTGAAAGAGGCCATATCGGGACCAATATAAGTCTCTTAAATCAAACAAGGTTTTAAACTGTAGATACCACTTTTAGGTATCTCAACTCACCCTGTTATTTTGAATAATAAGCCGATAATTGACTCAAATATCGTCATGAAATATTGGGCTATATGTATGTCTATGAAATATTAAAAAACTGAGTTAGGATTTTCTCCTTTTCTTGATTTTTGTGCAAGATTGTTTTTATGTAGACGACGTGATATGTCTTTGCTATATTCCGATTGAGGGTTTGTGTTTATTTCCTTCCTCTCATGGCTCCTTCCAGCGGATCTAATATAACGTCATGAGAGCTAAGCTGCTCTACTCCAATACATTCTTCAAATTGTTTGGAGATTTATTTTATCGTTACAATCTTGTAGATCATATTTTCCACAACTCTATAAAGCTAGAGTTTTTAAATTCATATATCCATAGACATAGATCAACTACCATACATACATACATACAATGTATGATGAACAAAGAGTGAGTAAAGAACAATCCATTATTATTATTCCACTTCATCTTCTCCTTCCCTATTTTTTTTTTTATTATAATTATATACATATACACACTCACATACTTTTGGGCCTACATGCATCATCAAATGGACAATTGTTTGTGAGGCCGACTCAAAATACACACATACATACAACGGTACATTTCTTCTCCTATCTCCCCCTTCTCTTTTTACATATAATACTTTTCTTTGAATAAGTTTACTACTTCAAACGTATTCAACTACAGTGTGCGTAACCAAAATCTGGTCATGCATATAAGGTTTAAAATGGAGAATAAGGAGTAGAGTTACAAGTTTGAAATTTCTACAAAGATTTTAGGAACAAAATTTGGGAGTGTTTATTGTAATATTTTCTTCTAACTTCAATCAAACTAAACCACATCCTGACTTTTACCGCCCGAGAATAAAACCCAGGAACATTAGGAACCAGTGGAGGTACTCTGGCACAACTCAGTATGCAGTTAGAGACAGATTTGAGGGATCTGGTCACCTTTCACGGTTAAAAGACATAAGTTTGGCTTGAGTCCAATTTATGTGATTTTTTGCCTGATTCATCACCAGATCTGAATTTATTGGATTAGTGTTTATGAAGCGTTGTAGTAAGGGAAGCCTTTCGAAACTCCCCCAGGAATGTGGATGACCTGAAGGCTTTCATCATTACAGCATGGGAAAAAATGGATGATACCTATATAAGAAAAACTTATTCTGTCTTTAAGATCCGTTTGGAGTCTGTTGTGGCAGCTAGAGGGAATTATTACGAATAAATTATAACTTAATTATATTATGATTGATTAAATTTCAATTTCAAGTTTCTATCTCTCATTATTTTTGAGATTTATGGTCAAATATTGTTGTACTAACTTTTATTCAGATTCAATTTATGCACACTGTATTATACTCGCTTCGTATTTCTTCTTTTCTTATGCAATCAAACTGTTGGATTTCAGATCTACTTTTTATAATTTACACTGATGGATGGACCTTCAAGAATGGCCACTAGAGCACCCTCTATCTTAGAGGTCGTCAATTTTCTACTGCCCGCCATCTTATTATGAACAGTCATCTAAATATAGTCATACTAATCCAAAATGAAAGTTTCTAACACTTAACGACACGATGAAACTCGACCTAACCATTATAAAAGTTATACTCCTTCATATAGAAAACATATCAGAAAATAGCAGAAACAAGTGTCTCATTAAATAATTAGTATTTTTCCTACTTTCCTTTTTTTAAAAAGTAAATTATAGATGTTTCCTTTCCATTGTATTTATATTTTATTTCTTTATTATAATTCCTGTAGTAAATAAATAAGGTCATTGTTTGAATAAAGTTATATTGAATACTTGTTTTCTATGAAAACCCAGAAAATCAATTATATATTCAGTATCATAGTTTTGCACCATAACTCTGCAGCGATAGCTGTTTGGCCCCCTACTCTCCAAAAGGTTGCCAAACCCTGCTTTATCCAATCAAAAACTAACAAGATTTCAATTTGTATGCGTTAAAAGGAAGTCAAAAAATTTAAATTACTCCGTGGCATCATAGAGTTTTGCCACGATACTGGTGTCTCGCATCAGTTGGAAAATGGGGACTATTTGATGTACAAGAATGGCCCATGTTGGGCCCTTTATCCAATCAAACTTGATCTCAATTTTTAAGCAGTATTCAAATTATTCCGTGGCATTACTTTCTCATGATAGTAAGCTTCATTTTCCAATTCATTCTAAAGAACTTAGAATTGAAGATATTATAATTTTTTAATAATGTGGCATCATTTGGGATCAGACTTTTTCTAGGGGCTTGATATCAGAATGAAGTTGATCCTGAATTATTAACACATTCAAAATTCAATTGCATGCAGTGACCATATACTAATAACATCTATCTGAGTAAAACTTTAGTACAGAGAAAAAGCTGTCAGATTCTACTAAGCCTCTAAGCTTTGACCAGACGACACTGGTATATAAAATTTAAATCAAACTTCTTTCACAGCCCGACAGATAGTTGTCTTTCGTGTCCAAACTGCATTAACTTCCTTTGAGCAAGTTGCCGTTGGTATTTTATTCACCGTGGCAACGATTGCAGCCTTGAAAGCTTAATGGACAGTCGACCAGATCCAAACTTTATATTTAAGTCATTTTCCCAACTCCACAAGTTCCTTCAACTTCATACAACAATAGTCCAGATTCAATTCGTCCGAGTTTCACTATTGTATGTACCTACAGCTTTTCATTTAAATATCCCCTTTTATATTTAATATTATCCACAAACATTAACAGACATGCGAAAAGTATAAAATATTAGTTTGTGTGTTCATTTATGACACACACGCATACACCTTGTGTCTTAAATAGTCAGATATATCTGTGAAACTAATTACTTGTGACTGTTTGGGTAATGTTGATGTACATTAAACATCTAGATAAAAGAATATAAAAAGATGATATAAGTGAGAAGTAACGGCTGCACTGTAATAGTGGCAAGAAAATAATAAATACAACTAAAAAGATTATAATATTTAGATATGAACTGGAGAAGTAATACTTTTATTATTAAAGTGACAGGATACAATAAGAATTCATCCTTAATAATTCAATTTTCAGGGACTTTGAACATGTTTTATTTCAATTCATTCACTCTCGTTTATCAGTTGAGGTATGCATCACCGAGTTTCTTGCCATGGTCACATATCAGACTCAATTTTTAGCTCACTAAACATGATGAAACACAACACGAGTGAGGCAATCAGACCATGTTGTCGTAATTTTGGATGAGCCTGAAGACTTTAAAACTTGTACTGTATTGCATTTTGAGAACTTGAGAACTCAATCTTATTTATAACAGTGATTTTTCAAAGTGTGGAGAGTGAGCCACCCTTCTAATGATTAGGAATGTGAAAATTGTCCAAATCCTCTTGAGTACAGATCAAAAAGAAAAATATATTTTGGCAGCTTTGATATAACCCATTTATAGGCTGACAGATATCCCTATAAATTTTTATATAGTTATCTCTCTTAGAAGATATCATATAAATAGAGTGTCTTAGCAGCTTGCTAACACGTTTAAATTTTCAAAATAGAATAATTAATTAATAAGAGCACTCAAATCTCGAGTTGTATAAAATATGACCTGACAGTAGTGATGTACCTGCCCCTATTTAGGACCAAGGACCGTATTCTAGTCCAAGCCGATTTGTTGGTCTTAAAAGAAGAAAAAATCAATACCTCATGACTTCATTGAAGGTGTTTATACATTTTTTTTCATTATTCCGTTATATAATATTATAAATTACATAACTAAGTAACTAAAATATGCTCGTATTATATTACCTTATTATGAAAACAGGGATATTTACTGCAAAATATGTGGAATGCTCTTAAAAGATATAGGATACATCTTATCTGGCTAAATAAACTAAATACAATTTAAAGAAAAGTTGAAGGACCAGTACTAAGACCGGACTGGAAAAAATAAATAAGGATAGATACTTCACAGCCGGTATGTAAAAATGAAAATAGCAGAAAAATGACATTTGAAGAATGTTTTAGAAAAGAGCAGTTTGGCTGTCGTGACATTTTATTAGATTAGCTACTAACAGCTATGAGAGAAAGAAAATAAACATGGATCTCACTCCCATTCTAGCCAGGATATAGATTAAAATTACTCCGATGTCGATCCTCAATTCTACTCTTAGTCCAACAATTATAATTTATGTAAAGAAAACTTATTTATAATCTAAGGCTTATATTGAGTATTTGCAAAGTTGTTTCTAAATGGTTATTCATTTTAGGTATAAAGTACTATTAATTTATGAAACTGATTAAGTTTACTTTACAAATTTTCCAACGTGCTTTATAGTTTATTCCTAAACCCTTCTAAAGTCTAAATTATTATTTTGGGTAGAGCGTAGCTACTAGCTATACTAGTTCATTAACTACACTTGTGAATAGTCATCAGATAAAGGTGTAACATTGCAGTGAGATGTTGTGTGTATTGTCTTTCCTCGGTTACGAGTACATCCATTATTTCCGAAACTTATGAATGCATTAGAAGTAGATAACTTTTGATACATTTAATATTTTGTTCATCTAGTCTTATATTATAAGTATTTTCTTTATACATAGCACAATTATTTACTACATGTAACTAATAACTACCTAGAGCTATGAATTAAATCTATATTTGAAGTATATAGACTCAAATCACTTGATAGTACTTATATTGACTCTAAGAAATATAAAAAAAATAATATTGTGTGTTTGAGTCGGAATCAGTGACATTCAAAATACTGGAATCGGAGTCGGACATTCTATAATCCTTATAACTCTCTAACAGATCATTAGCGTTACTTTCAGTCATTCAAGAATGAAAGAATAATTAGATCAGCTTTGGAAAATAATAAAAAAAAACAATTTTCCGATTGGCAACTAGAAAGAATATTGATAATGTTTTCAACAATTTGTGACGTCAATATTATGAACCCTATCCCCTTGTTTGTTGGTTATGGAGCACCTTACCCCCTATACCAGATACACAGTAATTTTTTCCGGGTTTGGCAACTTCCTTGATGAACTCTCACTACGTTTGTAAATCCTAAACTTACTCGAATGAGGTTTTATTTTATTTTCTAAAGCTGTTGTCATTAATCTTTCATTCTTGAAGAGGGAACATGCAAGTATAAACTGCGTGTGTTCATGAATAACGGAAAATAATGCTGCAGATTTGTTTGAGAGTAAGTCTCTGTTAGACTCAGAGTGGAATTGAGGATCGAAAACAAAGTCGTTGTACTTGCTGGATATGAAGTGTGACTTGATTTTGTTTCCTCCATGTCACAGCTAATATAATAATACGTCATAGCAGCTAAGCTGCTCTCCTCTCAGACATTCATAAAAATGTAAGGAGGACCGCGTTAATTTTCCGTTTTCTATATTTTGAATTACAAAAAATGCTAACGATTCACAACCCTAACTCTTCAATATCCCAAGGGGAGGGAGGGCTTCCAGTATGAAAACCGTTGAATATCAATATAATGTAAAAACTAAAGGAACAAAAAAATAATGTGGTACCCCTTACAATTTTGTTTGGGAGGATAACAGCTAAGTTGTCATTACGTTTTATTAGATCAGCTACAAGCAAGCAGCCGTGAGAGGAGGGGAATAAACACAAATTCCACTCCGTATATAACAAACGACATACAGGCTTTCCGGCATAAATCCTCAATTAAGCTCAGAGTCCAACAAGGACTTACACTTATAACTCACGAGCAACCCCTCATTGCTACTCTTCGTCTTTCATGAGCACATACACAAGTTATTACTTTATACTTAAATGTTCTCTCTTCAAGAATAATGAGAACAGTTTTGGAAAATAAAAAACCCTGTTCAGATTACAAACTAGAAAAAGCCGCTCCCGCTTTCTAGAACATATTTTATACACATTGATGAAAATCCATTGTGGAATTACGTCTTTTATGAGCAGTCATGAATGTTCAATCAGGTTTTGAATATAGTTGAATCTATTTAGGAAAATATGTTCACTACTCAGGAATTAAATAATAATGAAAACTGCTAAGGAAAAGAAAATTCATTTATCCGATTACCAATTCCAAAAAACGGGACAGCTAAAAAATACATCGGATTTTCATCACTGTTTATACACCTCTCATAATATGCACCTATAATAATTAACTTTAAAAATATACATAAATATAACAGAATATGTCTTACCTTCCAATCTCATGAAGCATTTCATACTCGGTCCGAACATCTCGATTCCTTTTAATCACAACTTGACGATGATCAAATTCGGATTTTAAATCTGAAAAATAATAAATTCATTAATATTATGATTGTAGATAATAAAAAACATTCAATTGGATACATAAAAGCACACAAATGTATCGCAAGTATGTAGAATCACATAGCTTATCTTTTTTCATAAATCACAATACATGGGGCCGAACAAAAATATTCAAACTTGAGTGGAAAGCCGTTTCTTAGTTGACCTCTGACTTTCTTTTATATTTGAATACACTTAGTAGGATATGTATTCGGAAGGGGGGAGGGCCTCTTCTATTTCAGGAAATGACTTTGATAAGTTTGTCTACGTGACCTTGGCACAAATATCAACGACAAGAAATATAGTATTTTTAGTCATTCTAAAAAATGATGATGCTTTTCACTCAAGAATGACTCATGGTTGCCAATTGCACAATATATTAATTTTTAATTACCCTTCCCTATCACTACGTCCCCCCTCCTCCTTCGTTATTAAGCAATTAACTCCATCATCCATCAACTAATTCATCTATGAATGACAAGTGTGGTGTTACAACTACAACAACAAGAGAAGATTCTTCAGGTAATGAATAAATCTAGTTTGTACAACAACTACAAATAAAATGAAAGAAAAAAATATGGATGAGTCAGACGAGACACAATACTCCTCTCTCTCCTCCGTCTCTAAGAAGCACGTCCATACATTAAATTTTCCTCACTTTAAATAGATTAATTAACAAGTATATGTGCTTCCCGTCAACGTAAAAACAATTTTGATCAAAAATCAAGACAATCCTAATTAACTTTTTTACTTCATATATTATTTACATACAACCCAAATTTCAGATATAATTGAGTCAATTATAGGCAAATTATTCAAATTTCTGTGATGAGTGTAGATACCCTAGAAAATAATCTATAGTTTAAAATCTTTATTTGATCTAAGTAACTTGTAATGCCCCTTTCAACCATAAAATCTATACATTTACTATTCTTATAAGGCGACCGATCAATTTTGAGTATTTATAAGAGTGCACATTAAAGCGCCTCCAAAGGATTAATAAAAATAACTCGTTGATAGAAATGAACGACAATTAGATAAAGAGAACATATGCGGTAGGTCAAAATAAAAATAATCTAGAACAAAAAACAAGAAAATCCCAAAATGTTTTTTGGGATTTTCATTTATGTACATATACAACCCAATATTTCTGACATATTTTAGCAAACTATACTTTGTATTAAAATAACTGGAATAACTGTGGATACCCATGAATATTAGCTTTGGTTTAGAACCTTTATTTGATATAAGGTACTTATATTGGCTCCGATATGTCCCTTTACTAACATAAAATGTATCAATGCCTCATTCTGTTATTGCAACGATTAGCTATGGGCGTCTTTAAGAGTGCAATTTGCGAGACATCCAATGAATTAATAAGAATAATTTGTTGATTGTAATGGAAGGATACTTCGTCTTACACTCAAAAAATCAACTTAGCTTGTTATTGTGTTGACTGACCCCCTGTATAACAAGTATGGCAAAACGTCGTCTCAGATGAGAGCTTTTTTGGTTTTTAAACTTAATGATAAATAATGAATTAATAACCAAATCTAGTCATGTAAAAATGAAAGAAATACTTTTGTAATGCCTTAAAAATAATTGAAAGACCTCATCACATGTTACAAGTTGAAGACACGCATCTTCATGGCGCCTTTTTCTTGTTTCTCTATTCTAACTGATAGTATCTCCTACATACATAATATTGTAAGGTATATATATATATAAAGAAGAATATACATAACCATATAATAAAGATGATTACAAACCAGGATGATTTGTCTATCTCTCTCTCTTTCTGTCATACCTATAAGTAGGATCTCATATGATAAGAGTTTGAAAAATCCTACTCAAAAATAGCCAGTAACTAGATATCAACATCATTTATATGATTGTTATTCATTCTATAGTACTTTTCTTCCTATACGCCCAAGCAATGACTTATATATATATATTAAGTACAATGGAGCGATTTGTTTTTCAACTTTTTTAAAATTTGTGATATAGTAAGAAAAAATAATTATGCAAAATTTCGTTGCCCTAAAATGTCATCTTTAGGTAGGACATCTCGTTCAAAGTTTGAAAGGAGACAAAAGTTCTTTATTTACTCAATAAAGAATAATCGTAGATTAATCATTATTTTGCATCAATGCATTATAATAAGACATTATTCTAGCCTATAACAAATATTATTAAAGTTATTTTCTCTTCTATAGCTACCCTATGGAGCAGAAACATAACTTTGATCGTTCCTTTCTGAAAATATAAAAGTGGGATGCGCCCTATAATGGATCATTTAATTTTTCTAACTTTTTTTTTTTTTGTTTTAAATGACTAATCGAGTATTCCATGAATGGTTGTGGACATATTAATGATATAATTTTCGACTTTTTAAAAATGACTAATTGATAAAGACATATTCTGTGACACAGATGATAAAGTTCAAATAGTTATTATCATACTTGTAATAAATGTTTAATACTAATAATAAAATGACAGTATCTATTGCTAGTTGGTTATGTTTTTTATTTGACAGATTTTATTATTAAAATACTGCATAATGAGACACAGAAATTGTAATTTGTACAATCTGCTTATACAAGTTTCAGCTTGTGCAGAAATCGCAACTTGTGTATGACCAGAGATGCGACTCCTTGGAATTTATCCCAAGATCTTAGGATATTGACATTAAGAAATTAGGGATCATTTGTACCAAAACGTCGAAATCTTGAAATTTTAAACATGCAACAATAATTGATTATATTAATATAACTACAAACTTTGTTTATCTAAAGCGTTAAGAGTTGACCACTCGTTTTTAACTCGTTCTCGTTTCGTCTGATTTTGACTGCGGCTAAAGAATATATTAGAAAGAACAGTGGAATATGTCGGAGCTGGCAGCTTCCTATAGCCTTAATAACGAAAATGGATCAGGGAAATTATCCTCAACGATACAAAGATAGGCTTAAAACACATAAAAAACTAAATCGATATTCTTATCAGCAGATATTATTGAAGGTGAAGAAGAATATGAAATATCAAATTGTAAAATCGTATCATATTTTGTTAACTATTATTATTTTATAGTAATTTTTGTGTTGATTCTTGGGAATCAAGGGATATTATAAAATATTTGAGTGGCATCCCTGTCTATGACAAATCTATCTCATACACGCAACTGGGGGATGGACTATCACTTTTTTTTAGAATTTATAATGACCGTATAGCAACAAAAAAAAAAATCTTATTAATCAGCCCTTACTTTCAAAACGGTGGGCAGTTTGTAATATTTCGTTTAAATACATAGTTACTTGTAAACTGTTCTAGGAAGATTGCCGTCCGGAATATTGCTGTAGTTATAATATGAATGTAAGGGACTAATCTAGCAATCTGTACCATCTGTAGATGGGACTGACTCATCTAAGGATCTGTGGATATTTATCTTTATTTAGGACTGAAGACTGCAATCCCTTTCATTTCAGTCACGGTCCGGTTCAGTCTTGCTATCAGTCCTAAAACTTATAAAGTTCGGTTCTTGAAATGTAATTCAACATTATTTCTTCTTTTAAAAAAAATCTGTTATAGTACCGACAGTCCGAAGGACCGGTCCCAAGACTGTACCAAATAAATAAGGACTGAGACAACACTACCCAGTCATGACACAAATTCCATGTGCCCGGTATGCAATTTGGCTAATTAAGAGGGTTATTTTATTGATATTGCAGATGGGAAACTATCAAAAGATACATGTCTGTGGATGGAATAGATCGGTATATGAATAACTATGTCCTCTACGTACGTTATTAACATAACACATATTACGAGAATAGTTATACATATTATAGTAACAATAGCAGCTTCAATAATAATATACATAACTAAAAAACATACATTATTTTCGAGATAACGACAAAAATCTTCTTTTTCTTATTTATTTATCTCTTTTCTTTTCTAATAAAAGAATTTCTATTGCATACAATGTATAGTCGTTGTTCACTAGTGGATACTTGAAGAGTTCCCCTTTAGAATACTTAATAATAAAAATAATCAGAATAAATGATAGAAACAAGTAAGAACAACATCCAAATGGTTTTCATCAAGTCATTAAGTCACATACCTATGCATAAAACAAATAGATTTACATTTATAATACGGATTTTCACTCCTTATAAGATATAGAGAAACGTATACTAGGGTGGTTTGTTGTTTAACTTTAGTCAAATTTTGATTACAGCTACTTTGGAAAAGTTGTCAATTGTAAGAAAATAACCTACGCAAAATTTCATTTTCCTACGATGTCATCTTTAGGCAGCACATCTAGTTCAAAGTTTGAAAGGCGTCAAAAGTTCTTTATTTACTCAATCAAGATTAAAATACAGTATTAATCCTTATTTTATATTAATTAATGATGATAGACATTATTCTAACCTATAAAAACATTAATCACGTCTTTTTTTAAAAGCTATCCTATGGAGCAAAAAGAGAGAATAGTATTAAATTTTTTTGATTTTTCTTTCTGAAAATATAAAAAAGGATGCGCAATATACGTGGATTTCATAACTTTTTTCTCTTTTTTTTTTTTTTTGTTCCATAGAAGTTTTAGAAAAAAACCTTTTTTAACACTTTAAAAAAAAAAGATTTTATGCAAAATAACTATAAGTGTCTTTTTATTATATATATTCCCTAAGTAAAGAGTTTTTGCCTTTTTTCATAATTTGATCGATTTGATCCAGTTTTGCATAGGCAACTTTCATACCAGAAGACAACTTTTTCGCGCTACCCGTAATCGAAATGCGAAAAAAGTCTGGACATCAAACCACTCTTAAGTACACACTGTATAATAATAATAATCAATGTATGTTTTGAGATAGTTCCCAAAAGGAATTAACAGAGTAGAAAAACCAAGACTCTTCTCTTCAAAAAAGGATAATTTTCTTTCAAAGTATATAACCATATACCAATAATATTATATTATTATTAGGTATGTTCCTTCCTCAAAATCTTGAACGAATAACAAATAGTCTTATATATAAAGGTAAAAAAAGAAGAAAAAAGAAAGTTGAGGCTTAAAGACCTCTACCAAGAAAGAGGAAATTTCCATGAATAATGGAGCCCCCTTCCTCCTCAAACTTCTTTAATAGGGGAGACAATATGAGGAAGAAGAATTAATTAATTATTAAGGGTGGTGATCCTAGTGCTTGGATGATTATTGTGAGGAGAGTTAGATTTTTTCTAATTGGAAAATGAACAAGAAAAGAATCGAGCAGGAATCCCCCCCCCAAAGAAAAACGATGAAGGGAAGTAAGTTTTGTTATTTCCTTCAGAAGGAGCATAATAATAACGATAATAAAAAGAATGAATATGGGCTAAAATACCACCCATAAAAAGCCTCGTATTCTTAAAAGTATATACATCTCCACGCCCCTGGAAGTGAAACTTTTTCCATATAGATTATTATACAAATAAGTGATTGGCCCCCAATGAGAATCTCTTGGCCTCCTTAATAAAGCACAACCCTCCCTCAAAGGTGGATCAAGTAACCCAAGAAGTAGCACCCATGTACTCAAACGCTCATCTTTTATTTTTTTGCAAGCAATCATGAATTCTTGAGTGGTTACTGATTGGTTAGAAAGTGAAAATCCGCCATCATTAAAAGAGATTTGATTGAGCCAATGGCTCTTCTCCTTTGTGTATACACTTATTAAAAAATTTGGCAAATGAGAAACCGACCATGATTTGAGCAACGTCATGAGAAATATCCTCTTTCTCTCTCTTTCTTTCTTTTTTCTACCTAGAGCTACTAGGGAGCAACTTCCTTTCTCCCTAAGGACACCCCACTCATGACGTCACAGCACAGCAAAAAAATTATAAATATTATAATAGGTGTAAATAA
Source organism: Lepeophtheirus salmonis (assembly GCF_016086655.4). Lineage (NCBI taxonomy): Eukaryota > Metazoa > Arthropoda > Copepoda > Siphonostomatoida > Caligidae > Lepeophtheirus > Lepeophtheirus salmonis. Next base: position 7,852,834 of record NC_052133.2, on the reverse strand, counting down.
AAATAACTTACCCCCTATGGGCTCATTCTCATCCACGTAGATCATGGCGATGGATCTGAGGGGCTAGATAATAATAGATTAAGTAAATTATGATAACTGTATCCAAATAAATATATATATATATATATTGACAAAATTATATTAAAACTATGTCTTTGTATGTTTATAACACGAGATAAATAACAAAATAAAGGCTCACAGAAGTGATCCTCTCACACATATTTCTTGCACCTAACTAAGGGCCAACATTTCGGGAAAGAAATGAGAAAAAAAAGAATAATAAAATCTTTTAGGAGAGAGCGCGCGGAGGAGCAGGCAGGCACTCACGCACGCAAAATCCACGCAAAATCTATGCAATAAGCAAGCATTAGGTGAGTACTACTACAGCTACTAACATACTTAAAATAATTTACCTAACAAAGGGATAGGAGAAGAATTATAATTTTAAAATTCTTTTACATAGATATGCAAGACACACAAGAGATTCATGCATAATAAATTGATTGGTCTCCTCTCTCTCCCCCTCTAATGAATATGTAGTGTACAATATTTATGTTATACAAGTGGCCCGTCAACATAAAATCAAGAATGAGGGTTTTTTCTGAAAAATTGAGTGTGGAGTACATTTGTATTCCTCTAGGTATTATACTATCATTAATTTCTATCAAAAAAAAAAATCGTATTAAACCTGTAGATGTGCCGCATATAACAATCTTAAAGACGCCAAAGTTGATGCTCGCAATAAAAAAATGATAAATTAACAAATATTATAATTTATAAGGGCCATATCGGGGCCAATATAAATTTCATACATTAAGTAAAGAATTTAAGCTATAGTTAAAGTTCTTATGGATATTTATAACAAAATTTTGAATAATAAGCATATAATTGACTAAAATATGTACATGAAAGATTGACCCCTCAGTTTATAATAAGTAAAAAAAATAATTGGAATTTTTCTCCTTTTTCTGATCTTTATTATAGATTGTTTTTATATTCACACACTACACATAAGTACATATGTAGTGCGTCAACACAAAAAAAATCTTGTACAACAATTATGGAAATGAGAAATCCATATTTTTTTTAATTTCATATATATGTACATACACCCCAATATTTAATAGACATATTTGACTCAATTATAGGCTTATAAATCAAATTTCTTGAATGAGCGTAGATACCCAAGAATTTTAGCTATAATTTTTATCATTTATATGATTTAAGTGACTTATATTGTCCCCAATATGGCCTCTTTCAGCAAATAATAATGTTAATTTTTCATTTTTTTATTGTGACAGTGAATTTTGACGTCTTAAGGAGTGGAACACTCTAAAGGATATGAAGTATAATTTGTTGGTAGAAATGAACGTTTATTATTCTTTGTAGAAGAATACCAATGTAATTCACACTCAATTTGGATAAAAATGATTTTAATTTGCTTTTGTGTTGACGGGCACATATTATTGAAAAGGATATCATAAATATGATGGGTACTTATTCGTGTTTTTTTTTTGTTTTTTGTTTTCTTATGAAAGAATGAACACTCAAAATTAAGAGTAATCCTTGTGTAGCTATTAATTAATAAGATTAAGTAAACAAATAAAAATTAGAGCATACGGACCATGGATATGTACTTAATTTCGATACATTACGACTCAAAGATTGACAATGGTATGGTTATAATGCATTAATCCGGCTAGTCCGATTTCAATCAGTACGGATTTTGTTATGTATTGTAATGTTAACTTTGTCATTTCAAGAGGCTTTTAATGAGTAAATAAAAACATTAACGAGCCTACTAGTGTTAAGACTCGGTTCGATACCAAAATTCAGACTGTTTTGTCTGATTTCCCCTCAAATTTCTTTATTAAAAAAACAGTGATGTGGGACCAGATCAAAGGCGCCGGAAAGTATTTGCAAGTGGGGTTAAATTATATAATGGTGACATCCAGGATCGTTACTAGCTTTCATCCTTTTTTTTGGGAGGGGGGGATTTTCTCAAAAAATTTCAGCAACGTTCTATAATTGCTTATTAAAATAGGTTTATTATATGATAATTCAAAAGCTTTTAGGGGGCCTTAGAGACGGCACTGGTAACGTCATCAGGGGCGTCCTAAGGATTTTTTTTGGAAAGGAAGGAGATGCTATAAGTCTTGGATCGATCTAAAAAAGCTACGAAGACTGCAGTTCTACCATTCCGGTCCTAATAAAATTGGTAGTTACTTCAACGACTCAAAAGACTTGCTGAAGTTACATCATAATTCATAACCTCTTGCAAAGAGACAATATACCTGTAGGAGATGTGTGACTAGAACATATTATTATATGTTATAAGACCGTTGAATCGTAAAAAAGATCGGACTGATAAAAAAGACCGAAGGGGTAGGGAAAAAACTGATAAGGCGATCAGTCCTAGGACTGATCCAAAACTAGATGCTAGGCTTTTTTTTTTGACAATTCTGACTGAATGTTTATAGATTTAGGGATTTCATTCCTAAATCTTTGAACCAATAATCTTTTATTTATTTTTTTATAAAAGACAAATTAAAAAAATTATTTCTGAAGATATTTTGACAATTTTGTAGATAAGACACGATTTTTTCATGCAATAATTATAAAATTCCGCAAAAGTGCGCAGACAGTTTTCCAAAAACCTTATTACCAAAAGCCACATTGTCTAATACCACTTTGTCGCATGACAACTTTGCCGAACAGAGGAAAGAGGGATGTTTCAAATGTTGACTCAATCCCCTATTAAAACAAAAATTATGACAACTGTCCAATAATGAATTAAACAAATAAATTAGAACGATAAACAATGTTTAAAGAAAAGAAAAATTCATTAAATCAATCACTGATTGATACTCAATGGGTAATGCGAATGAATTAATCGTTTATATCAAATCTTTTAGAGCTTTTATGTGTCTGGTAAAGTCCTGATTGGTACTTCTCAATCCTGAGGACTTTATAGTTATCAAGATGTGTCATTGGAGTTGTATAATAGGTAATTATGTAGTGTTGCAACATGATGATCATCAATATATATATTTTTCCCGGCAAAGTGAGGTTCGGTAATAAGATTTTCAGCAAAAAGGCTTTCGACAAAGTGTCTTAGAACCGGTTTCAGCACCACTGGACCGGATCAGGATAAATATTTGTTCTTTACAGTCCAAATTAATTAAAATTATACTGGTCTAGGAAGTTAAACCGAAACTCAACATTACTATCTACATACATCCCGCAAAAATGTATTATTAGCCCACTGCATGGGACATGTGTCATGTATATCAACAATAGGTGTATAATATATGTCATAGAAAGCGGAAGTGTCTTTTTCTAGTTGGGAATCAAAATAGAGTTTTTATTTTGCAAAGCTGGTATCAATATTGTTTTATTCTTGAAAAGAAACCGTCTAAGTATAAAGTAATCACTAATATGTGTGTACTCATGAAATATGATGAGTAATACTGAGGATTTGATGTAGAGTTATAAATGTAAGTCCTTGTTGTACTTGGAGTAGAATTGAGGATCTATATTTAAATAATTCCAGGAGATATGTCCTTCTATATACGGAGTGGGATTTGTGTTTATTTCATTTCTCACAGAGCTACTTATCTAATAAAACGTCATGACAGCATAGTTGCTCTGCTCCCAAATAATCTTCATAATGTAAGGACATATTTTATACACCCTGATATCAACTGTCCAGCATGTACCTATATACGTGGGAACTTGGGCGAATATCCCATTTCAAAGGTAATAGGGGAGGGAAGGGACAATCAAGAGTAAACATTTTAGAGGATAATTTTTAGGGTCAAGGGAAAAATTTATTAATTGTGTCTCTTAAATTATTTAAGGAAAGGACATGGCTTTCCTCAAGGGAATACAATTGCGGTAAATTAATAGAAAAACATTCTAAAACAAGAATCAATAAAAGGAAAAATGTCTAATTCATTTATATAACCCAATATTTCATAGTCATATTTTAGTCAATTATAGGCTTATTATTCAAATTTGTTGGTTGAGTTAAGGTACTCAAAAATGGAAGCTATATTTTAAAACCTTTATTTGATTTGAAATACTTGTATTGTCCTCGATATGGCCCCTTTCAGCCATAAAATCTATCTATTTCTAATTATTTTATTATGACGATCAATTTTGGCTACTTTAAGTACAATTTTCTTGGATGAATTGATAAACTCAAGAATGTTAACTAAAGTTTAGAACCTTCAATTCATTTGGGCTCGATATGACCTTTCAAACACAATCTATCTAATAATTAAAATGAATTTTTGCTACTTTAAGTGCAATTTGAGGTACCTCCAAAGGATGCATCACCATAATTTGTTGATGAAAATTGACAATGATTATACCTCGAAGAAGGTACTTTCCCCAATTCCCAAAAATACTACAAGTGGAACGAATTACCATATACACACGGTACCAATAATCGGGACTGTATAAAGTTTTGCTATACACATCTCATGTGTTAAGATGATGTTTTATGAGTTATGAGTCATAACTAACCAAGTAGATTTCTTCATTCTTTTTAGTAGCGAATCACAGTCTTCAAAAGATAACATTAATTGTAGTTACTATGGATTAAAACTATTCCAAAAAGCAGGTGGTTCGTTTTCCATTTCCTTTTGTAAACATACAAATAATATAATGAGCAAAATAAGGATGACAGAAAAAAAAATTAAAGAAATGGGGGGGTAGAAATGTTGTTCTAAATCAACTTTCCTAAAAGGATCACAAACAAAAAGTAAGCTAGAGTAACTTTTTATCAAAATTACTGTGGATTACAATTTGTATTTTTCATCTCATTATCGTTCATTTCTATGAATAAATTATTCGTGTTAATCATTTTGAGGACCTACAAAAAGTAAACTAAAAGTAGTCAAAATTAATCACCACATTAAAAGAATCCGAAAGTCACAGATTTTATGGTTGAAAGGGAGCATATTGGGGGCAATATAAGTCTCACTTATCAAATGAAGGTTCTAAACTATAGATACAATTCTTGGGTATCTCCACTTATCCCACAAATTTGAATGCAAAACCTATATGTGACTCAAATATGTACACCTATAAAATATTGGGATGTATGTATATATGAAGTAAAAAATAAATGGGCATTTCTTTATTTTTTTGGATTTATGTTCGTGGTAGTATAAATGTAGCCAGTATACATGAAAGCAAACCAAAATGATTCGTCTCAAAATCTGTATTCTTCGACAATTTATCATTGATCAATAAATTATTCTTATTACCTTTTAAGGCGTGCAAATTACATTTTAAGTAGCCAAAATTGATTGTTATAAAAAAAATAATGAGGAATTGATATATTTTGTAGTTGAAAGGGGCCATACCGGGCCCAATATAAGTACCTTATATCAAATAAAGGTTCTAAACTATAGCTAAAATTCTTGGGTATCCCCACTTTTCCCAGTAATTTGAATAATAGACCCATTGCTGACTCAAATATGTCTATGAAATATTGGGCTATGTTATATATAAAGTAAATAAATACATTGGTATGTTCTTTTATTTTGTTATAGATTGTTTTTATATTGACGCACCATATGTATATCCAAAATGTATTAGCAAATTATCCATAAAAACAACTGTGTTTCTACCCAAATACATACAAACATGCTCCATATTTCGTGTCACAAACATTCAAAAACTTACCTCTCAAGGTCTTCATAAATTTGTAAATACATATTAACTAAAAAGAAATATAATCTTACGTTATTTTTTAACAATTATTATTCCTCTAAAAGAAATAATATATGTAGGTACTTCTATTTTTATAGTGTAAATAAAGTGTTATAGTTATAGAGGCTACAAAATCCCAACTTTCTTCTTCTTTTTAGATATATCTCTTATATCACAAGCCCCACTTAGAATCACAATAGCATATCTTAATTGTTGATTTAAACGACAAAATCACTGGTTTTGTAAAGGTTCTCACTAAATCACATATCACACACACGAAAATAATTATAAATTGAATCCACGAATGTGTATGACCGTTATTTCGTTTCCCTTCTTTTTAAACACTCATGATGATTGAACATATATAAAAAATAGGAAAGCAGGAGTAGTCCGATGATATTTTGGCAAGTGTCTGCATTTCAAAACTGTTTGACTCATAAAAAGCAGGTGAGGAGCGACGATAGTGCAGATCATTCATATCAATAACAGGAGAGGAGTACTTGCATTATTAATGTTCTCATGAGGAATACGATCCACTTTTTCTTCTCTTGCGCTTTTGCTTGGAGGGAATCCTATAATTAAATAATTAAGAACTTTATTACACTGACAAAAAACAAAAATGTATTGAAATTTGAATCCAAATATATATTATAACACATAAATATCTATGCGGAGGGGGTCTTCATTTTTTGGAGCAACTCTACGTATTATGTCATACCCAAAGGTGATATTCTCCAGGGAAACATTTGGATTTATGGTTCGGGGTAGTATACATATGGCCAGTCAACTTGTGCTATGGCAGTCCTTATTTAGAATTGAAGATTCCAAAGACACATCCAATTCAGTCCAAAAATTTATACAGTTCGCTCCTATATGACGCCACTCAAATTTATTTCTTCTTTTTTAGATTAGTTTTAGTTCTGACCGTCTCAAGGACCGTTCCTAAGACTGGAATGAACAAACCGAATAAATAAGGACTGACACAACACTACCCTCAACACAAAAACAATCTATAATCATTACCCTCAATATTATAATTGTATTTTTCGATGAATTATCCTCGATTTCTATCAACAAAGGAGTCTTACGAACTCTTTGAGTGTGCCGCAAATTTGACATAAAGTAGCATTTCGGAGCCGATATGTGTATCTTATATCAAATAATGGTTCTAAACTGTAATAAAAATTCTTTGAATTCCACCCTTATCCTAAAGTTTTGAATAATAAGCCTATAATGGACTTAAATATGTAGATGAAATATTGGTATATAAGAAGTAAAAAAATTAATTGGGATTTGCACATTTTCTTTGATTCTTGTTTATGATTGTTTTTATATGGACACATCGCTTAAAAAAAATTATGTCCAAAGTAAATATTCTTTAAGAAAATAAATTGGATTCATGTTTTATGTTAGTATAAATCTGATCCATCAACACAAAAGCTGGCTATGATGATTTTTCTCTAAATGGACTGTGGAGTACATTTGTATTCTTTGACGTATAATTTTGTCAACTTCTATCAACTAATTATTCATATTAACACTTTGAGTATATCAAAAATTGCACTCAAAGTAGGAAAAATTTATTATCACAATAAAAGAATAATAAATAGACAGATTTTATGGTTGAAAGGGACCATAGCGACCCAATAGAAGTATTTTAAAACAAGTAAAGGTTTTAAACTATAGCTAAACTTCTTGGGTATCTTAACTCAACCCAAAAATTTGAATACAGAGCCTATAATTGTCTCAAATATGTTCATGAAAAATTGGGCTGTATGTACATATATATGAAATACAAATATAATAATAGGGATATTCTACTTTTCCTGATTTTTATTCCTGATTTGAAAATAGACTCGCCAGATATGTATAATGATATTTTCAAAAGAGATATTCTCTAAGGAAACATTTGGATTTATGTTTCGTTGTAGTATAAATGTTAATAATAAGTAGGAATTGTATTAATATTTAAGTAACACACATTACAGCCTTTGCCAAAAGGTTGGCCACGTTATTAAAGAGTGAAGATCATCATCATCCTACGCGGAAACACACAACTACACAGAAAATAAAGATTAATATCTCTTAGTGGTGAATTAGTGCAAACAAGTACTTGTATTTGTATTGTTTTATGCTTCTTTTTGCAAAATAATAATAAGAATACTAAGATTAGCAAGACATTCATTTATCTAGCTATGTAGAACGTAAAAGAAAGTATTATAAAAGGGCCAACAAAAACCAATACCAAATGGTCCATTAAAATCTGAACACACTGAAACTTAAACTTCAATAACATATAATTTATTAATTAACAATAGAACTTCAACAAAATTAAGAATTTTTTATTGTACGTAACCTAGAGGGCTCAGGTTTGTTTGATTTTGTTACTAATTATTTATGCTTTAAAAAATTGAAATATGAATTAATATCAATAAGTCAACCTTCATTAATTATTGAATTAGAAAGTGTTCAGATTTGAATGGATCACTCTGTATGGTTTGTATCTAGAGCCTTTTCTCTTATATCATTATTGAAGGCACGCCATTTTACATTTCAAAATCATCAAACGCAGTTTTCTTGAAATTCTGTTTTGTGGCAAATTTCTATTTTTCTTGTACATCACTTTTATTCTCTCATTCACACACCATCGATCAAAAATGATCAGGGATATGAATTTTGCAGAGCGCGAGGAGATTAAAACTTACATTTCTCACCAAAATATCCTCCCAAAGATTGACGCGAGTTGTCTTGTGCAAGTCCTAATTTATTCGCTCCAGTTCAGTTGAGTCTTAGGAACCGGTCCTTCGGACCGATTAAAGAAATAAAGTTGAGTAACTTCATCAAGGACCAAACTCATATGGAGGACTGAACTGGACCGGAACTGAACTAGAAGAGTCTGCAGCCTTCAGTCCGAAATGTAGATCGACACTACACTAGACGCAAGTCAAAAAATGAACATAGTCCACTTAAGACAATTTTTAACACAACAGAATTCAAATTGATAATTTTTTTTTCTCTATAAAGCATTTTCACGGACGTCCTAAATTGTATCATATTTGAATACGATGCCCTCTTGTAGGGTAATAGATAATATTTTTACTTAATAAAATCGACAAATCTCCAATTAATCTAGATGAAACTTCATCAAATGGCTAAAAATAAAAAAACGACTTAATACGTTCATTGTATACTACTTTTTACCTAGTATGTCACTGTCATAAGTACTTAAAATCAGGTGGGGGGTCCGCAGGGGAGGGCTGAAGCGGCTGTAACCTCCCAAAATTAAGGAAGTTTTCTTTTATACTATAAAATTAGATATTTTAAATTTTTTCCAAAAATGTATATTTGAAATTTAATTTAAATTTACAATTTTTTTTCCAAAAAATTAAATTTTTTGTGAACAGCTATGGATTTTTGATTTCTTTTTCAAAAATGTAATTTTTTGAGAATAGTTATGAATTTATTAAAATTAATACTTAAAATTTAATTTTTGAAATTTTTTGTGAACATCAGTGAAATAATTTTCGAAAAAAATAATTTTTTTTTGTAAATAGCTGTGGATTTAAAAAAATATATATTTTTGAAATTTTTTGTTAATAGCTGTGAATTTTTTATTTTTTTATTCTTTCCATTGTAATATTTAATTGATAGTTTACAATATGGAAAATTGATTCTATAACGATATAATAACATATTTTTAACACATTTTAGAATCAGATATATACTAAAACTGTACTACAGGACAAGTTAGGAACTTATTTTTCATGTTCCTACAAAAAAGAATCAAGAACATCTAGCCTACAGTTTGAAAAATTGTGATTTAGGCATGCGCGAGACTTATAAGGAGGAAATAGTCGATGTAGATTAACTCACATAAACCAGAAACCAATGATTATACAATAGTCCCTATATACTATATCAAATGTTAAAAATAACTTAGTTTGCGTGAATTGAGACCACCTGTCCGTTTAGACAGGTAAATAGTATTAGCCAGTCCAACACAACTATTGGCATCTCCCGGACGCCCGGATAAAGCCCTGCCCTAAAACAACGTTACCTCACTAACATACAAATGTAGCTTGTATTTTGTTGTCGGCTGTTAAACATTTCCCACAATGATAAAATAATAATTCCACAGTTAGGGACTAGAATTGACTAACTACCAACTGATATTAAGGACCCTTTTCCTGCTTCTTACAATAGATAAATATAAATGAAACTGAAGGGGGAAAAATTTGGTGCTGAGTGTCAAAATAATTACATTATAGGTCTAGAAAATTAAAAATTCCGGACCAAGTGTAAATATTAATTTTATAAGGGATATAAGAGTCACAAATTTTGACGGTCCCGTACAGTTGCGTCTTAACCTTAAAGAAGCGTCCAAATCGAATGCAAACGCCGTCTCATACAACAATCTTTACTAGATGACGTCACCATAGATATCTTTTCCTTATCAGTTGTTGTTATTATTTAATTGCTGAGTAGTGAACATCTTTTTATAAATGGATTCAATTCTGTTTAAAACCTGATTGAACATTCGTGTGTGATAAAACCTGATGATTTGAAGCAGAGTTATAATTGTAAGTCCCTTTTGGACTAGAGTAGAACTGGGGATCGACATCAGAGTAATTCTAGCAAATGTCCTTGCTTATATCATTTCTCCTTCCTTCCTTTTCACAGCTGATTGAAGCTGATCTAATGAAATCTCATGAGCATTACTCTTTCTCTCCTCCAAAACATTATTCAAATTGTCAGGGTTGTTGTATTTCTATTAACCTTGGAGTTCTACAAGAGTGTGATGGTATCATTTTTATAAGCCTAATTAAGGCTATAATTAGGCTTAAATTAAGAATAATGACAGATTATTCTTTAATTTTAAGGGTACTTACTTAACCAATTTAAATAGTAAACTGGGGTACTCAATGAAAAGGATCGACAGCTGGTACCGAACGTGGGATAGGTCCGTTTTTAAGTCTCATATTAAGGATCCATAGAACTCTTGTTTTTACATCATTTCCCAATAGACGTATATTTTGTATGTAGTTAATGAAAATAAATGATACATTTGTATTCATTATTATTAAATGGTGGAAATGTGCGTTTTTCACCCTCCAGATGAGAGGAAAGAAAACTTTCAGATATATACCCAGCCACAGCAAGAGGTCTAATTATATTAATAAATTTATATTCTTTTTTCACAGGGGAGAAGGAGGAACGAACCCCAGGGTCTATTGATGAGGAAGAAAAAAGAGAAGCAACAAAGATATTATTTACTCACAAATATATATAAAAAAAGTCAATAAAGATGAGTTAATTAAATAAATTAAAGGAAAGATGAAAAGACTCGAAGAAAGAAGCAAACAAGAAAATGTTGAAGTAAGGTATATTAGTGTTGAGACTCGGGTCAAGACCGGATCGGGCTGAAGTGATTTTTTCTAGACAGAGATCTTAGACAAAAATTAAAATCGATTTCAAATCGTGGATGGATTTTTTCCAGTCTAGCCTAATTTATGAGTAAGGAAGGGATGTATGTAAAGAAAAAACTAAGTATAGCGATTAGAAAAGAAAAAAACGTTTGATGCGTGTGATCTTTCTTCTTTTTTTATTCATTATTTAATAAAGCGGGGGTGTGTTAACATATCTCTTTAAAGCAGTGGACGAGGTATAAATTACCCCAAATGTGATAATTTAGAAAGTTTTGGGGCTAATGGGAATGGATTTTATTTCCTTGCCATAAATAAGGACTTTTACTTCCTAGTGTTAAATGAATATCTTGCTATTATTGGGCCGGCGGCGTCCGCAGGGGGATGTATGGGGCTTTGGCCAAGTCCATGAGGACCCATACAAGAGATCTGTGGCCTTTACTCCAGACTGCTCTAAGAGCTATAAAAAAGTGATTGTTATTGCCACTTTTGATAGCAACAATAAAATAAACCCACCTTCCTCGTTGGAAGACTCTTTAGAATGAGTATTTTGAGTTCTTTTTCGACCTTTTGAACCTACTACAGCCATGATGCCAACTCCCTTGACTACACCATTTGGTTGCATTTTGAGAAGAAGGCCTGAAGTGTCCGTCATCCAAACACCGAGGCCTTCAAAGCTACTGTCACCCAGCAAAAGTACGCTATGACAGAGGACATTTGTAGCGGGTGCTAGGCCTTCCGCAGCCGCCTTGAAGCCATCATTGCCGCTAAGGGCGGTTACATTAATGAGTAAGAGAGCTCAGACATACATCTATTTATAGTATTAATTTTGTGGAAGTTTAAAATTCAAAGTGCTCCAAATTTTAATGGCCCACTTGGTAAACATATTGGCAGGTCATCTTTTTGCTACTATATTTGACGTTATTGTGCTCATGTTCAGAATTTTTAAAACACAAAATCCATAGAAAATTATTGAAATTAGACCAAACCAGATCGTACTTCTATAAAGGACAGATTAGTCCGATCCACCAAAAACTATAACGTCTTCAGACCGGTACGTATAGGATTTGATTTTCAGACCGAACCCCAACACTACAGATTAATATATAAATAGAACATAAAAGAAGCATAATAAAGCCACAAAAACAAAGACATAATAATATAATCGAAACAGATCAATTTAAATGTCAGACTTATTAATATATATAACCCATCATAATATTTTTTATAAATCTAGTTAGAAGAAAAACGATTATATTATATTGTATATATATAAATTATCAAGTTAATTATCTTGATGACAAAAATAATTTAATTGAAATACATTATTACATGATAATTTTAATTACGCATTGCAAATTTAATCAGTATAACAATGTTATAATAACGCATATGAAGCAAAATAATGTGAAAATATATTCGCGTCGTTCCTTGAATTGCATGTGTTTACATGTATTGTAAGTAAGAAAAAACAAAGTACATATGTTACATAAATGATAATTATGTGTGAAATTATAAATAGATATTTTTGCCACATTTTTGCATTTCCCTTTGTTTCCTCGTTCGTGTTTATATCTAGTGATGTAAATCCTGTGAATTTTTTAGCTCGCCCATGTTTTTTTTTTTTTTTTTTTGGAACGGGCGATCTCAAGAATGAATTTTCTTTTTCTTAACTGTTGTCATTATTATTTAATTCTTGAGTAGTTTTTATATTAAAAACTCGATTGAACATTCGTGTGAGCTTATAAAAGGCGGAGGAGTACACTTGAGGATTTTTTGAGGAGTTACATTTGTAATTCCTTGTTGGACTCAGAGTAGAATTGAAGGTCGACATCAGATATATTCTTGATAAGCTCCTTGTTTATTTCCTTCTCTCCTTTGTAACAGCTGATTGTACCTGATCTAATGAAACGTCATTGCAGTATTCTTTCTCTTCTCCAAAAGATTCTTCAAATTGTCATGCTGATTTTTGGTTATTTTTTAAAAACATTCTTTACACTTTTCATCCCTATTTATATTTATATCTATTAATAATGTGTTGATCAAAAAAAATTCATTTGAATGAACTACTCTTCTCTCAGAGTCCTTAAAATGAACGATTCCTTCATTGCATACCCGTTGAGAGACTGGAGGGTGAATTTCACGTCCTCTAAATATTATGAATGGATCCAAATGGGAACACCCTTAACTAATCGGGATTTGAAAGTTTTTCGCCACTTCTAGCCTCTATTCAGATAATTTTATGGAAAGGAAGGCCTACTTATCATTCAGATTCAACAATTCATATAATTCACGAAAATAGGACTAAAATGCCTTTTGTTATTATGTTTGGGAATCCGTTTCTATTAGAGAAGACTGTTCTCCATCATAAAATTTTAAGTTATCATGACTTAAGACTGGAATCTATCTTTTGGGGTGGGAGATTCCGTCTTCCTCTTGAGAGGTCTCTTAAGTATTTTACTCCTTCAAAACCATGGTTTTTAAAAACGAGATTTTGCCAAAACTCATGGGGGGGAAGTGAAGTCTGTGTCAGATAAATATATGGTACAACTCGATCTTCCTCCTTCATGAGAACGAAGAATTCTCCGATCAATTCCTGGAATTTCAGACGGGACCAAATTTACGGCACAATTTTAAATTTCCACTGACATTATCAAATTTTATTATCCATGCAAAGACTGCGGTTTTATGTTCAACTCTACCCTACACACTTTTGCTGATTGCCCAGTGTTGAGAGTAGTCAAATATTTTAACCAATTCAACGTTTGTGTGTCGGAAGATATTATTTCTAACTTAATAAAGGCAAATATATTATTTGGAGCTTATAAGAGAAATAAAAATACTTCTCCTGTTCACAAAGCCGTGGAGTTTGCTCTATTAAATATTAAATCATTGATTGCTAAAAAGTTAACTATTGACTCTCCATTACATGTGGAAGAATTAAGAGCTATAATGATAAGCGCAGCTACTCGATATTCAACCCTTTCTATCAAAATCCCTCTATCATCATCTTCGTCGTGGGGATGGCCTGGAAATATCCTCAAATTTGTTCCTTCGAGGTACGAGCAATATTTTAATCTCATCAAGTCAATAATAAGAAGGCATCGTCGTTTTTTATTAACTTTAGCTGATGTTTAAACATTTTTTGAATATTATATCAGGTATTTTTTACTTCAGGACATTAAATATTAACTATAATGTTCATTTATGCTTGTTGTAAACCTAATTGTCCTGTTACTTTTTATCTTTATGTGTATTTATTATTTACACTGTTTGTATTGTATAATATAAATAAATTATTTTAACAATAAATAAAAAATATAAACTTGGGATTTTCTCCTATTCTTGATTTTTGTTTAAGATTGTTTTTATGTTAACGCACCACATTTATATTCTGCAAAAATAATAAAATGATTTGCACATATATAGTATATTAATAAATACTTTACAAACAATACTACGAATGATTTGTCTACCAAAACAAAGACATATATAAATATAATCCATGTTTTTGCAAAAAAATATAATATGTAAATATAACTCTTACATCGATTCCTTAATTATATCACCTTTTAAAAATACCTACATACATACGTGGTGAGTCAACAGAAAAACAATCTAGAACAGTAAAATAAGAAATTATTAAAATCATAAATGAGTCAATCATAGGCTTTGAAGTCAAAATTCTGGATTGATTTGACATACCCACGAATATTAACTATAGTTTAAAGCCTTTATTTGATTAACGATACTTAATTTGGCCTCGATATGCCCCTATTCAAATAATATAAATACATTTTTGCTATTACTTTAAGTGCAATATGCAGGTCCTCAAAAATGATTCATCAAAATAATGAGTTGATAGAAATAATAATTATAATTTGTCAAAGAATAAAAATGTAATGGAGACTCTAGAAAAATCATTTCTAGCTCGCTTTTGTGTTGACGGACCACAAAGTAGGTAAGTGACAGACAAAAGTTATATTTTGTTTTACATACATGATCTTAATCTATTTGATTAATTAATTAATTATACGTTACTTCCTAAATAAGCAAAGTGTATCAAGACACGGATTAATAACTTCTATACTTCACTCTCTTCCCTATTATATTCTATAGGTGCGTTATAATGTGAAGTCACCATTGTCTAAGTCGGCCATTTTGGAAGAGGCATAAACAATCAAGTTTTATAAAAAAAACAACCCTTTTTTCATCAATATTAAGGAAAATAGTGAACTATTGGATGTCAAAATAGGACCTAAGATTCAAATTACTCCGGAGCATATTTTTCTTGTGATATTTACTTTGCATTGAGCTTGGATTTTTCATATTTCACCATGTTCTATGCCATAATTATCGTTTAAAATGTTATAGAGTTTTGCTGGGATATTAGCACCGTACATCTACAAACAAGGCGTGCCAGAAGTTAAATAGCAACATTGAGTAGTTGGTAATTAAATCAGGCATTTTAAGAAGAAGAAATTACAACATGTAACTTGCAAATTTTCGTGTAGAGTTTACCATTATGACCATACGTTTAAGTTTCTCTATCAATCAAGATATAGAGCATTTTCGCATGACGTCAGCACTGTTGATGTCAGTCATTTTGAGGGCCTAAACAACCCAGTTTCATAAGAATATAAACCCTTCTTTCATGAATATTAATAAAAATAAAAACATATTTAAACAATTACTCTTTATCAGTAAAATATCCCTCTAATTGCCTAGTTTTATTACATATCTGACCCTTAAATGCATTCAAAATAGTTTATAGCATCTTTATACTATCTTATTTCCGCCTTGTAGATAAAAATTAACAATTGTATCTGGAAATAATAAGATATTTTTCTCTAGTTTGCCTACTTTTCTCGTCCTTAATATATCTAAAATAACAATAATGGTACAAATTTAGACATTTCATAGGGATTTGTAGTACATAACAAATGGGTTTCACATATAGACTACACTATATATATATATTTTAATTCAGCTAATTTTCAGTTTGTTCCGACCTTCAAAAGACAGCTGCCAAAGTTTCATGGCAATTTGTTCTTTAGTTTGTGAGTTATTGTGCTAAGTGTGAGACTATTTTTGTTATTTTCAAAATATTGGATCAAAAATAAATTCGTGTTTTAATTTTATACGTCTTTTTGATAGGGAAACCCTCCATTCAAGCTGACGTAAAAAAGGGAAACTTCCTTTCATAAAGTGAATAAAAAAAACTAATTTCAACGGGAAAAAAAAGAAGTGTTTGCTTGTTAAGCCTGAGACTTTTCAGCACATGTGCTATTATGTTATATTATTGAATAATTAAATTCGGAATTTCTCTTGAATTTACCGTAGGAGTAAAACCTCAATAAATCCGTGATCCTGGAATATTGGAAGAGAACCCCTAGTACAAATTACTACAAGAATAATAAATAAGTACGCAACGTAGACCAATGGAAAGGCCTAAATTTTTGAGAATATCATACACGGTCATTCATGTAAATCCGGACTATCTTTAGAATGCAATTTTAGACGTCGGTGAAAACGCTCTATTAGTCAAACAATCAAATAAGTTATTTGTGAACTTAGCAAAATGAACAATTAACTACCTACATCATCGACGGAAGTAACCAAGGTCAAACTTGCCAAATATTATTTTAACCATGGATTTTAGGAAGAAGAACATAAGTCATGACTACGTAGGATTATTGAATATAGACACAAAGTTCCCTTCACAACACACTTTGGTTTTCCTAAAAACAAATACGCCATTTAAAACGTTGTCCTGGTTAAAGTGGTGGCGCCTACCACCTATTCTGATGATGACGAAAGAATATTATGAGTATGACTCATGCCTCATGCATGAGAAGGAACCTGTGTGAGTGTGTTGTTACACACGAACCAACGAATGAAGAAAAATAATAATATTTTTTCACATATATACATACATGTTATAAACCGTTGGAATTATTTTTAAAACCATACGATAATCATAAAAGAAAGAATTCTTTTTTGTTGCTGTTTGTTGAAGAAAAAGGTAGAAATAAGATATTTTTATAACTCACCGTATGTCCTCTCTTACAATATGAATAATAGGGTGGTTTGTTTTTCAACTTTTTTTGAATTACGATATCGAATAACTTGGGACAAGTTGGGCTTTTGGTAAGGAAATAACCTATCCAAATTTTCACTTTCCTAATATGTCATATTTAGATAGCACATCTAGTTCAAAGTTTGAATGGATACTTTTTTCTCTGAATTAGATAATTTAAAAAAAAACAAAAAACTTTTTAATACTTTTTATAGGTTAGAAAAAATGTACATCAAAACTATTTTAGGCAAACTAACTAAAAATGTATACTACAATATTTCTTATCATCATTCCTTCTTCATCTAATTGTAAAGGGAAAAAATTATTCGTCAAACTGAAGCTCCAGCTCTCAGCAACTGTGACAGGATATGACTCCAGTAACGGTTTTATAAGTACTAATTTGTTTTTCCCATAGTCCAAGAAGGAGTTAACGTCCTGTATTCGATTGGCAACAAAAGTAAAAATTGAAAATACTCACGTATACGGGATTATGAATAAGTACTTAATTCTAATCTGAATTTAGTCAAATGAACTCGCAGATGGTAGACCTCAATGAACAACTTATTCAATATATATACAAGAACAATATTTGTACACTTAGCCGCCATTGACGGTAATGAAAGCTACCAAGTGGGACCAGAAATGTGAGATGTTGCTGTGGCTCATCTCATTCAGTGAGGACTTGGGGTTGGGAATGTTATTGTGGACTCAGGTGGCTTCAGACTCCACTTGCCACCATACATTGTTGTCCAGAAGGGCGAGGTCCGGCCACTGAAGTGGCCAGAAGTTAAAATTAAATAAAGAACAATCCAACAGCGCTTCAAAAAGAATTGTTCATACCTTTGAATCGAGAATAGCCTCTCCTCAAAATCTTTTTGACTTCTTTTCCAGCAGCTTTGACCACTTTTGACACGGTAAACCGGATTAAAGACATATTTTTATTGAATTCTGTAATGGGGATGAACGGGTTGGCCTCAAATACTGTTTCACAGCTTCGGGGTTGGCTTGAATGGTTCCTTACTAATAGGACGAGCCTTTGATGCGGGAAACATCTTTTATATACTTGCAAATACGGTAGATAGTGTAGCAGTTGACCCAAGCGTGCGTTACAATTTCTTGGGTGTCATCAATCTCCCACCTTTTGTGTCCATCTTTGTACTGGTAATAAGATATATTTATTTGCAATATTTTATTTGAAAGGTAATAACAACAGCTTTTCGTTTATGTGCCCAAATTTAGGATATAATTTCTCTAAACCTCTCCAAAATACAATGAAAGAAGTGGTGTAATACTACCCAGTATTTACATAAAATGATCCCAAAAAGAACTCTTTGTGTTACGGTATAAAATTTGGACATGTTAAGTGGCAGTGACGTCATAGTCATTTTATTTTTTTTGGTTAAATCAAATAGTACTATGAGACCGGTTCAGACCCAATGTGTTCGGTTTTCAAATATTATATTGGTCTTAAATAAGTCTAGGGCTTCCAGACTTAAATCCAACATAATTCATCAGTAGTGTTGTGTCAGTCCTTATTTATTTGGTCCAGGTCAGTCCCTCGGGCTGTCAGTACAACTAGAACTGATAAAAAGAAGAAGAAGTTGAGTGAAATCATCAAGAACTGAACTTTATATATTTTAGGACTGAATGGGACCTACACAACACTATTAATCACATTCATACTCAATTATTTGACCAGTAATCTTAATGAACCTATTATTATAAAAATGGAAGCCATCATTGCTTTTTGACTTGCATAAATGATTCATACATTTAATTACTTATTTCCCATACACAGAGAAGTAAACAACTGTAAATTCTAGTATTTTCTAATTTCTAATATGATATATTTATATAGAATTGCAATTTTCATGAGAAAAGTCTTAAGATATTACTATCAAGAATCTAACACTGGGTAGACGGCATCTAGCATACAATGCAGCAATTTAAGAACTTTTACATAATATAAGTAGGGATGGGCAACACGTGTACAAAAATGACGGTTGTAAGATTAGAAAAGGAAATACGGTTGGTGTTATTTTTCCTTTTTGTATTTTTTAATTGGTTGTCGAGATGTTAACATTTCTTTTCTGTAAGAAGAATTATCGCTGACCTTTGTTGTATTTAAAAAAAACAAAAACATTCTTTAAGCAGCTCTCATTACTATTTGCCAATGAGTGAACTTCATTTTCTATTACATTCAAAACCGGATTGTACATTTGTATGCCTCATAAAAGACATAGAGAGTATTCTTGAGGTTTTGTTGGACTCAGAGTAGAATTGAGGATCGTCATTGGAGTAATTCTTTGTTTATTTCTTTCTCCTCCATTGTCAGAGTTGATTGTAGCTGATGTAATGAAACGTCATGACAGCCATGCTGCACTCCTCGTAAACATTCTTCAAATAGTCAGGGTTAGTGCTGAATAAATAAGTACTGAACAACGCTAGTGAGGGTCGTCACCATGTTGATTTTGGATTTCTTTTCTTTTTTTAATATGCCTTAAATCCTACTGATTAGCATCACTCCTAATAACCTTAACGGCAATGATGGACATGTTAAAAAAAAAGAAACCGAAAATCAACATGGTAACCCTAACAATTTGAAGAATGTTATGGAGTAGATAAAGAACAATGCTCATGACGTTTCATTACATCAGCTAAAATCAGATGTGACAAGAGAGGAAGGATATAAACAAGGACATTTGCTAGAATTACTCCGATTTCGATACCCAATTGTACTCTGAGTTCAACAATGACATACAACTATAACTCCACAACAAATCCTCAGTGTGCCGCTACGTCTTTTATGAGCACATACGAACGTTCAAAACAGGTTTTGTAAATAATTGAATCTATTTATGAAAGGATGTTCACTACTCAGGAATTAAATAATAATGACAACTCCTAAAGAAAAGAAAATTCCTTCTTTATACTACAAATTACAAATTAACAGGCCAGCTTAAAAAACAACTGGATTTACATGTATGCTCATATCCTTGAGGGGATTGATCTGGCCTGTTTCCTTTAACTCCTCGAGATGCAATTTGACCTTTTTGAAAGAGCCATTCTTCCTCTCCAACGTTTCAGAGTTGCTGACGGTTGTTCTGGAGGGGCCTACTTGCTTGGAGTTCGCGAAAGGAAGCTCAAGTTGATTTTATTTTGTAATTAATTGTTTATGCTTCTAATCACTAAACCTTAATTAATTATCGGCGAAACAAGTGTTCAGATTTCAATGGACCACTCGGTGTATGATATATCTATATACAGAAATGGATTTGTGTTTATTTCCTTCCTCTCACGGCTGATTGCAGCTGATCTACTAAAACATCATGACAGTTTAGCTGTATTAATTTGCTGATAGAAATTCCACATATGTAGACTGAAAATACATTTTTTATATGTATTGTACATATAAAAAGGAAGTCCTAATTTAGATTTCTACGCTTTTTATTTTTGTTTTCTTTATTTTTATGCAAGTGATAAAAATAATTTTTGCAAATTTTCATGAGAGATAAAAGAAATGATTATAATTATAAAATTAGAGAAATTTTTTATATAAGGAGATCCTAAGTGAAATCATCATGAGCTATAAAAAACTATATACATACGTACATTGTAAATAATATATGTACACCTCTGATCAAAAAGACACCGTTATTTCCTCATTTGGAATTCAATTATCAAATTTACTCTACTAGTATGTTGTTACGCATGTCTTCCACAACAGTTTGAGTTAATTTTGAGACAAGCATTATCGCCTCTTGGAGATTTTGCCACATGACATATTCGGCGCCTTTATACAGGATTGGCCAGTAAAATTTGGACTTTTAATTTCTGCTGATTTTCTCATTAATATAAAATATTGAGAGATTATTTTATGGCATTCTGATTCAAGCATCCTTTCTACATAAAAAAAACTAAAATAAACATATCGTCATCATGGGTGAGCAAGAAGCCAAAAGGTAGCGCATCTTAGATCTCTTAGATGCTGAAGTTGAGGTAGCAATGATTATGGACATTGTGAAGTACATTAAGAGCCTCGTTTTCAAGGTGGACAAGATGAAGAATGATGGAGAAGATCTCTCTCGGAAAGCAGGAAATTAAAGTACAATTTAAAGAGGTATACAAAATTCCTGTCCAGCTTGGAGAAGAACATCAAGAAGGATTCCACCAAATTGATGATTCGCCTCGTCAGCGACTTCTCAGCTACTAGGACTATTAGGAGGACCCTGAAGAGCGACTTGGGATTGCCTTCATACACGAAGACTCCACACCAACAAAGGTCATAAAGTCCAAGAGGCAGATTTGA
Organism: Lepeophtheirus salmonis; assembly: GCF_016086655.4. Lineage (NCBI taxonomy): Eukaryota > Metazoa > Arthropoda > Copepoda > Siphonostomatoida > Caligidae > Lepeophtheirus > Lepeophtheirus salmonis. Next base: position 7,831,299 of record NC_052133.2, on the reverse strand, counting down.
ACGTGCTAGAATTTGCTGTGTGCGGCACTTTGAAGAGAAACTCCACATCCAAATGTTGTCTCACGGGAGCCCGCCTGGTGGCAGCGGTGGAAAACTTGTCTGATGAGTTTGTCATCAACTCCTGTAAGGCCTTTCTACAATCTGTAAAGCCAGTGATTGATGCTTAAGGTGAGCATATGGAGTGATACAGTTTGATAAGGCCTTGTTCACAAGTTTTGTAAAAAATCATTTTTTATATGTTATTACTGAAAATAAGACAATATTGAAGTATTTCTAAAGCAACCTCTCAGTCCACGTTTTTCTACCCGACCCTGTATGTTTTTATATAATAGGTTCGTACTTTACCATTCCTTTCTTTCTATCTATTTCATACATTTCTTCAAGCATAAAATATGACCGTGACCATGAGTAAGGTGCCACTAATCAATTAGTCCTTTCAAAATAGACTCCTTTGTATTTATAAACACTATTCCTTCTTTTCCTTATTTTTCCTATAAATAGGTTTATTTTATAAATATACTAGCAGAGGATGCCCACATTGCAGGCTGAATAGAGGGGAATAGAAACAAAGAAAGGAGGTAGAAGAAAAGAGACACAGAGAGAGAGATGTAAAAAATACAAAGGAAGAATAGAAGAGGGAAAATACAGAGATAATGAGATATATATAGAAAGCTAAAAGGTAAGGAGATTTTTTTTGGTCAAAAATAGACTCTTAATTACCTCAGAGGCACAAAAAAATATTATAATATCATGGATGGTTATTTTATGCGTCTACTTGCTCAATTTCAGGTTAATCTGTTGAGACCATTTTGGATTCTATGCGTGATAAAAAAAAAGAAAAAAAACTTAGTAAATACTCTTATATATAAAATATGATTTTTTTAGGGGGGCTTGAGAAACTTTTAAAAGGGTTAGCAACGCCATTGGCTGAGATGAAAGAGTAGATACTATGAGTAAATTTTGAACCTATAATACAAAACGTAAAAAGGCGGCGAATATGTCATGTGGCAAAATCTCCAAGAAGCGATAATGTATATCGCAAAATTAAAGGCGGGGAAAATGTATATGGTAAAATTACCTAACCCAGTTCAAAACGTATGTGTACAATGCATCTGGCATTGTTAGTTTGTTTTTAACAGATAATTAGTTAGACGTCTCTTGTGTGTGCTCCTTAATTTTCAAATATTGAAAAAAATGGAAAGAAAGAATCAATTTAGAGGAAAATTCCTGTTAAACTTTTGAAAGATTATGTACTCTTTTAAAGTAGTTATTATAAACAAATGCAAAGTTTTGAATAATAAACCATTTTTTGGTACTCAAAGTTGATATTTTAAATAAAAATAAAATAGACCAATCTCTGATAAATCTTGCTTCAATTTCATCAAAATGCCTTTAAAAATAAAAAAGACTGAACAATTCAATTGAACACAACTTGATGTCAAATTCATAAAGACTGGTATTTGAATTAAATCAAAGTAATGTTTACTGAAAATCCTATGAAGTGTGTAAATTTGTACATTTTTTTGTTCAATTAGGGACAACAAATTGGGGATCCTTAGATAGAAATATCTTGTTAACTCTGCTAACAAAGTTGAAGAGAGGTTTTGTTTTTGTCTCTGTTTGTTTATTTCTAAGTCACCAGGATTACGGCAAAAGTTAAGGATTTAATTTTGATCAAACTTGATACTAAGATTATATAGTGTCAAACTAGTTAAAAAAAATGCATAGTCGATCATAACTTTGGAACAAATTGAGAAACATAACTCAATTTGATTTTAGGTGGAGGTTTCACAGTTTACTGAGTGTTCATTCCATTTTTTTCCATTGTAATGGTTTATTTTTATTTACAGCATGGAAATAAGATTGTACAACGATCTAATAAAAAATTTTTAATAAATTTTAGAGTTAGATATATAATAAATAAAACTAAGCAACTTTTAATAGAAAGTAAGGTTTAATTTCATTTATTCGTTAAGCCCATTTTGACATCCAATAATTGCCTATTTTCCTTCATATGATGAATAAAAAAAGAGGTTTGATTGTTATATAACCCTCTCCGACCGATATCAACAATGCTGACATAACGTGAAAACGCTCTGTAGTCAGTAGCCAATCTATAAAATATAACCTTTGATGGTCAGTGATGGATTCAGGTTATTGGTGATTCGGGTGTTTCTCCTAGGATAAAACTTTGAAAAATACAGCTGAGTAAAGTGCAATTTTAACGCAATATGCAAGAAAATATATATTATACAAATAAATGTATATCAATAATGAAATAATAATAAAAAAAAAAACTTTCAAAGAAAATTACAACCTACTTATTAATAATGAATGGGCTGTTGAACTCTGGTTTATTGGGTATAAAGCATACACATGATACTATAATTTTATTATTAAGTTTGCCTGGTATGGATGTTTTGAGTTCAAATTAGTGATGTGTCGTTCGCGAACGTAACGGCTCTTTGAAGGCTCTGAGCGTCCACAGGAGGGGGGTAAGGAATTTTGGCTTTTTATTAGAAAAAAATATAGTGAGGATGACAAAGTTTGAAGCAAAAATAGTAGGAAATTGTTTATTTTTAGGGGTTTCTATTCTAAAAAAAAAGAAGATCATTCCGGCAAATTATGCAGTAGAGTATTATTTTCGAAAATATATTACTGTGGTAGGTGGCGTCCGCAGGATTTAATTTAAAAAAAAAAAAATAGAAAAACAAATTGCAAATATTAAACTTTTTGCGAAAATGTTTCAAATATAAAAAATTTTGAAAAATAAAAAATAAAAATCATATTTTAAATATTAAATTAAAAAAAAAAGTCAGATATTGAACTTTTTGGATTTTTTTTTCAAAAACTCATTGCTATTCACAGAAAATTAAATTTTGAAAAATTATTTTTGGGATATTTTGATATTGGAGGGAGGGGCTACATCCCCTCTAGCCCACTCCCTGCACTCGCCTCTGTAATTGTAATATATCAATTAAAGCAACAAAAATATCTTACAAGGTAGTTATTTTTAGTGAGCCGAGACGAAAAAGCCGGAATTCCTAGTTCAGATACTCTCTGGTCATGTACCTTAACTAAGAGTTTGCAGGTCTGACGTTATTTTGCTGGCTGCCTTGAACTTAATAATCATGGGAATTTGCAAAAATTTAAAGTATTCTATTTTTAAAACTTTATTGAACTTTGAAAAATAGCAACTGATTTTATAACATTTTCATTGTAGTAGGGATGGTATACAATTCCCACACTAGAATCAGTTGGGAATCTCCAGGAACACTGTAAATGTCAGCAAGTTCGAAACGTTGGAAAGGAAGAAGGGCTCTGTCAAAAATGCCAAACTGGATCTTTAGGAGTGAAAGAAAACAGCCCAGCCAATCACAGGTAGGTTTATAAGGCCTATGCAACATATCTCTGAGTTTCACACCAGACTGTCGACAGGGCTATCAAAAAAAGTTGGTGGAAAGGGCCTTGTGAGGGTGGAGAGGCCACTTTTGACATCAGTAATGAAAGAAACCCATCTCTTCTGTTGCCAGACTCTTATGAATGCGTCGTTTGAACTCTTTTTCGATACTTTTGGCCCCCTTTCAGCCCTGATGCCAATCCCCTTGACTACACCTTTTGGTTGCATATCAAGGGGAAGGCCCACGGTATCCGTGGTCAAACACTGAGACCCTCAAAGTCACTGTCAGCCAATACTGGGACGCCATAACAGAGGACTACATCTGCACCACCTAGAAGCCATCATTTCAGCTAAGGGTGGCTACATTAATGATTAAAAGAGCTCAAGCACACATTTATTTATAATATTAAATTTCTTGAAATTCTATAGCCAGTTAATAAATTATATCTTGATGAAGTTTTAAATTCAAAATGTTCATATTTTAATGGAGCTCTCGGTAAATGACAGATTCTTGTACAAAAAATGATTATATATTTAAGATATTGGAATGGTTTCCTGATTGTTTGTTCTAAAATGGATCACTATATTTGAAAGGTTGGGAACCACTTGTCAATAGTAAAGATATTCAGAGCACACCAATAGACGTTTAACCTTTTTATATGTCAAGAACAAACTAAGATTGTGAACATGTGTACTAACGTTATACAAAAATAAATTAGAAAACCGAATGAAAATTAAATTCGAAGTTAGAAAATAACAATTTATTTTGTATAAGACCTCGTCTTTCTGAGGTGAAATATAATATGTAATAATATTCAAACTTATATGGGATATTTATGATTAAGGAAGTAGTCATGGAGTAGAGGGAAGAAGTGGAGTGGAGTGATCGATACGATGATGATTCCTAAAAATATGATTGCTTGGAATGAATATTACCAATAAATATAACAATACTTAATAGTATTAATAATAGCATGTGTATTCACGGATTCATTTTCTCTCAATCGATTGGATTCACCTTTCTCAAGAGTCATGCTTCAAGTATAAAAATAAAATGTTTAATAATAAAAAAATACGAACATATAATAATATTATAGAGCCCATTTGGATCAATAGGCGTGATAAAAGTCAAATTAAAAATGCATCTCGAGTCGAGATATTTTTTTATTTTATGGAATATCCACATGCATAATCCTAATGTTAACAATAAAGTGCGTTTATGATGAGTTATAAAGATGTACGGGTTAGATTCCAGCATTTTTAATATAATATGTTATATGGGGCAGACCTATGTCTACATCAATATATTCATCAACTCAATTTTTAGAAAGTTCATCAAGCAATCAAAATTGGTACGATTACTATGTACTAAACATTTATTATGTTTCAACGCACGACACAAACTATGTATTAGTGATGTGACGATTCATCGGAATAGGTTTTTTTTCTCCTGGAATCGGCATCGGGAAAATAATGCTTAATTTGCGATTGTCATTCTTATTTATTACTGGTTTTTAAGTGTTTATTACTTTTCTATATATATATATATATAAATAGCCCCTCTCAAATTATGAAATTTCGGCTTTTAAAAAAGAAAAATCAATTTTTCAAATTTTATTACAAAAATTCATTATATCTTTTTGAATTTTTTCTCTAAAAATTTAATATTTCAATTTTTTTCTTCAATAAAACTATATCCCAAATTAAATTTTTCAAATTTTTTTGTGGACAGCTGGGGATTTTTGAATATTTTTCCAAAATAAGTAATTTTTTCAAAATTAAAAAAATGTATATCTGTATTTTTTCTTATCAAAAAATTCAATATTTGACATATAATTTTTGAAATTTTTTTCAAAAGTAATTAATTTTTAAATTAAAAAAAACTCCAAAAACCAAGTCCCACAAAATATAACCATGTGGACGTTCCTGATAGCAGAATTGTATTTTTTAACTAATTTTTATGATATATTAAAAAATGAGAATCGGCATGTGTAATTTTTACTAGAATCGCATTGGAATATTTTTTGGAATCATTCCATCACCAGGTTTGTATGACATAAAATACTTAAAACACTTAACTAAACATGGATGAAAATAGGTATGTAATATTGTAGGGATTCGTTCGGAAAACTGATATGATTTTTAGTGCACCAAACAGATTTCACCCTGTAAAGAAGTTCGATCTGAACCAGTCTCAAAGATAAATTCGGTTTAGGTCACTGCGTTACCTTGCTAACACAAAAATAGTCTGCTAATCATGCGTTGAACTTTCATTCATTTAATTAAAATGTTAAGTTGTAAGCAATTTCCAACTATTGAATAATAGTTATATAGATGGGAAGAACTGATTTTGGTTCTTTTTTCCCAGGTTTCTTTTCGAGTTAAAGGTTGTTATATACAATAAAGTTAACAAGATCAGATCGGTCCAAAAGAAAAAAATCGGTTTATATTGATCTCATTTCAAATTTGGTACAGACAGATTCCATAGATGAATTGTTGAAGACGTTGATCACGTAAGGTACAAAGTTGTAAAATACGTTAAAATGACGTCTTATCGAGAGTTGAGGGCCAAATTTGCGAAAATCAAAAAATATACATATTAGTACCATTACGATTGATGTAAATCACGTGCATTTTTTAGCTAGCCAGCTTTATTGGAATTTGTAATCTAAAGAATGAATTTTCTTTTCCTCAGCTGTTGACATTATTATTGAACTCTTGAGTAGTGTACTTCTTTTCCTACAACATTCAATTATATTCAAAACCTGATTGAACATTCGTGAGTGTCCTTAAAAGACGGAAAGTAACCTTGAGGATTTGATGCGGAGTTATAATTCTAAGTGCTTATTAAACTCAAAATAGAATTGAGGATCGGAGTAATTCTTGCCAATGGCCTTGTTTATTTCCCTCTCCCTCTCCTCCCTCGTCATAGCTGATTTTAGCTAACCAAAATGAAACGTCATGACAGCGAAGCTGCTCTCCTCCAAAACATTCTTCGAATTGTCTGTGGTAACATGTTGATTTTCGTTTTTTTTTTTTTTCATAACCAAAATACGCACGATTTTCATCACTAGTCATTCTCTATATGTTATCCTAAAAATCTAATATTTAACGTTAATACTTCATAACAGAGACATTCGGATTGTCGAAATCAATTTTCTAGGCCCATTTTATTGTACAAAAATGGAAAACACTATTAGTCATCATGAAAAAATGGAGTCTTCAAACTTTATTTTGTAAAATAAATATTAGAGCTACGACAGTTAGGCTCTCAACCCTTGATATTAAATTATTACATAAATATTATTTGAACAACTCTTAAATACGGGTATAGGCGAAAATCAGTCCACTATTTGAAAACGACAATGATAATGCTCTGGACCAAAAAACAACATACGACCAAACCAGAAAAAAATGGGTTTGCACAATGGTCTCAACATTTACTGGACACACAGCTATATATTATACATTAGTAACAAAGTCATCTGGCCCAGAAAGTGACATTTCTTAGTAAAAATAACAATGAGAAGACTAGAAGAGACACTTACCCGTGACAACGATCCAATTGAAGGGATAGATGTAGCAAAGGAATCACTCACAAATTGGAATAATATTGAAACTTTTCAAAAGGCTGTTGAATGAAACGAAGTAGAGAGTATGGATTTATACAACTAATTATGTTCAGTGTCACGGAGTTTATTACGTCAATTATCAATATAATACGAATGCATAAACTAATAGGAACACAGAGAGGGAATGAGCTGCTGGGGCAATGATTTGTAGAATATTTTAGAGGAGGAAGGAGAGCAGCAAATAGAAGAAGGAAGAGGAGCGCGCCTTTTCATGAGTGACTCAGGAAGGAAACGAGGAATGGGGGGATACTTAGGGATCATCATATCGTTGCTCCTGCCATGAACTAGAGGGGAGAGAATTACTGAAGAGAGAAAAGGGTTCTTTCCTAGTTAAAAAAATATTTCACCAATATCTCAATCTGATAAATAATATGATACTCCTCTTAGTGATGAATAGAGATGGGATTTGTGTAAAAATGCAAGGAGAAGTCGGGGCCGAGACATATGGTATTACTGAATTAAGACCATTGTTAATTTTAGCTGCATATTAAATAATTTTGGGAGGAGAAAATGTATAAATGTTATAAAGAGGAGAACCTTCTACATTTAAAATAGCATTTGGTCTGAGAAAATATTCAAATTGTATTTAAAGTCATATATATTTATTTTTTATACATTTTGTAATAAATTTAAACAAAAATAGGGGAGAATTCTTTTCTTAGAGGAAGGTCTTAACAACACTACAGCTGGACAGAGTCCTCTTAAGATCCCACAAAGTACTGGAGAGGGTCGATATGAATGGAAATTGAATTGTCTTATAGTTTTATTTTTTAATTTAATTGTTTTGCAGATTTTCGTTGAGACAAAAATAATCTTTTTTCATTTTTTTATGCTTATTTTTTTTGTTTGAACAATGAATGATTGTAATTATTGTTATATTAATTAATTAATATTATTTTGTGATGAAGTTGCTATGTGTTTTTTGGAATGTATAAATATATGAAATTAATATAGAGAGAATAAATTATGAATAATTATGTCATTTAAAAGAAACAGCATCTAATTAAATAATGAAGAAAAAACACACCCAAGAACCGTTTTGCCTTTTCTAATCAGTAAACTTATTTTTTTCTTTACAAAGATCCATTCTTTCCTGATGAAATCAAGTGTATTTTGGGTAAGATAAAAAAAGAAACCGAAAATCAATATGGTAACACTGACAATTTGAAGAATGTTTAGGAGGAGAGCAGCTTAGCTGTCATGGCGTTTCATTAGATCAGCTGCAATCAGCTGTGACAAGTTAAAAATAAATAAACAAGAACATTGGCAAGAATTACTTCGAAGTCTACACTCAATACTACTCGTAATCCGAGAAGGACTTACAATTATAACTCTGTAACAAATCATCAAGAGTACTCTCTGTCTTTTATAAGTAACCACGAATGTTTAATCAGTTTTGAAAATAATTGAATCGATTTAGTTACTCAGAAGTTAATAATGACAACAGCTGAGGAAAAGAAAAATAAATTCTTTTGATTACCAATTCCAAAAAAGTGGCCAAGCTAAAAAATACCTTCTATTTATATCAAAACTCCACTGACAAGTGATATCCTCATCCCGGATCGTTATATAATCCAGTGTGTACCCCGTGCAGCCAGTATATTTGTAGTCAGAACAGTGACAATGAGTAGAGGGTACTTCCTTTTAAGTAATTATATGGAATGAGAACTTAATTAACAATAATATTTAATCATAAAAATGAACGACTAAAAGATAACATCGTTTTAAATTGGGTATATTACAACTCATATTCGCAGCAAATCTTGTGTATATATAATATATTTATTTATCTCTATTAAAATGTGGTAATTAACTCATATTTGTTTTTATCTTTTGAGCGTGGAAAGTGACACATGATAAGGTCTTTTTAACGATCTGAGTGGGATGAATATACAAAGGCAATATAATAATATAATATTTGCTCCAATAAATCAATTCATACTGAAAGGATGGGTTCAAGATGTAGTAGCATCGAAGTACGTGTATAAGTAACTCACTCTACATTATATAATGGACGTTCAAGACAAGTCCCTTCCATAAAAGGATAAATGCGTTTCGTAGATATAAATTAATAGTATAGCTTTTCCATGATGGAGTCTTTGCATTGCCTGTGCAAAGCACAAAGGAAATATAATACAATACATAGTTATGGGAATTACTTTTTAACAAGTTGTAATAATTTCTGGTGATGGGACGATTCCGAAAAAAATCCCAATGCCGATGTAATTCCAGTAAAAATTCCCAATGCCGATTCTGATTCTTTAATATTTTAAATAATAGTGAAAAAAATCGGAGGAGGTTGACAAAAAATGATCAAAATTGGTATTTAAAAAAAATCAAAACTCCACAATAATTCACAAAAAATAATTTTCTTGGAAAAAAAGTTCCAAAACCTATGGCTATTCTCAAAAAGTTAAACTTTTTGGAAAAAAAAATTCAAAAGTTAAATTTAAAATATTAAATTAAAAAAAAAAAAAAAAAAAAAAATTCTAATATACAATTTCATATTTAAAATTTTTTTAAAAGTCCACAATTATTCCCAAAAAATTTCCAAAACTATGGCCATTCTGAAAAAGTTAAATTTTTGGGAAAAAAAAATCTAATACCCATGGCTATTCCCAAAAATTTTAATATTGGGAAAAAAATTCCAAAATTTCAAATATAAAAGTTAAAAAACCAAAAAATGCTATTAAACAAGTTGATATTAAAAAAAATCCACAATTATTATTAAAAAAAAAAAAATTTCGATAAAATAATCCAAAACCCATGCGTCTTCTCAGAAATTTTAATTTATGGATATTTTTTTCAAAAATATACAGTCGATCACAAAAAATAAAACATTTTTGGAAATAAATTCCAAAATTTCAAATATTTATTTTTTTGAAATATAATTCAAATATACAATTTGATATTTTAAAAAATTTCAGAATCTACAATTATTCACAAAAAATAATTTTTTTTTTTTTTTAAATTCAAAAAAATAAATTTTTTTGCAAAAAAATTTCAAATAGGAAATTTTCTAGTAAAAAGCAAAAGTTACTTAATTTTTTTTGGGGAGGGGGTTATTTTTTTTAATCACTTTGATAAGTAATAAATAGTTAAAAAGCATAATAAATAAGTATCGGAATTTCAAATTAAACATTACTTTCCCAATGCCGAACCCAATTCCAAAAAAAAACACAACAACACCGGATTCTCCTAGTCGGATTGATCGTTCCATCACTTATGATTTCATAATTTATGGAATAACTGCCCAAATTAGTGCATTTCAAGGTAGCATTAAACCCGTTCACAATTTTCCAGTTCATTTATGCTTTAATGGAGAGTTTTGGTTCAAAATTGATTCCCGTTCTTCTGCTCATTTTAAAATAAAACGAAACGATGACCACGTGAATAATTTATATCTAAATTTAGCTGCTACGAAAAAGCAATTTCCTTCTCTAGCTTGAGCTGACATCACGAGTGACTGCTCGCTTTTTTATGAATTAAGATGTAGTTTATCTTTCTTTCATCAATTTTCATTCATTTTCATAAGTTAAATCTGAATTGTATGTTTAATCAGGTGACTTAATTTATTAGGAATTAAAAAAAAATTTATATAGTAATTTATAGTGATATAAAAGAAAAGTCAATCTTCAGATTACCAATTCTAAAAAAGCTGGCCAGCTAAAAAGGTTAACTATTTACATAATTACTTCTCTTACATGTGATTAACTGTCTTGACGTTATATTTGATTAGCTCCAAGTAGCCGGGAGAGAAGAAAATAAACAAGGACATTGACAAAAATTATTCTAATGTCAATCCTCAATTCTAATCTGAGCCTAGCAAGGACTTACAATTATAACTCCTTAACTCATCCTCAAGGTTACTCTCTGTCTTTTATGAGCAATAATTGAATGTAGTAGGGAAGGAAGTTCTCTACACAGGAGCTAAATAATAATGAAAACTGCAGAGGAAAAGAAAATTCATTCGTCTGATTACCAAAGTACACACGATTTACATCACTATTAATTTATATCTATCAAGGGCTTTCATGCAGAATTCCTGTCATTTCGTACTTAGTGATTGATAAGATTATCAATTCAAATGTATATAATAATGAACAGTTGTCAACAAGGAAAATACAGAAGGCCAGCTACCATATGTTTAAAAAAAAATTTCATTTCCCTTTAGACAGTCGAGGTTGGGAGTAAATAAAAAGCTAGTTGTGGTTGTCATTTTTTAGATACTGCAGATGACGTTATTTAATTATTTTTCTTCGTTCTATATACATTTTTTTCAACTTTTTGCATCATTCAATTTGTGAGTTCATGAATGTTGTTTTGTTATTTATAGAACAATTCATTATACCCTCAGGGCCTTTAATGGGATGAAAAATTATTCTTTTAGCCAACTCAATTTGGACAACAATTCATCACTTGGTTTTAGCTTCAGTACTTGGGTAAAATATGTTATTGGCTAGAGAATAATAATAAAAGAAAAAAAACGCCCTTCAATGATTTTTCCCATTCAGGCACTCAAAAATCAACAGTGTTCATTTTTCACTTCATCTCCAAGCCTAGTTTTAGGACATACTCCACCTTTGAATGCCATTCGTCAGAACATAGATTGATATAAATATATCTATAGTAAAAAATATATTCATAGTCAGATTTTGATAGATATATGGTGAACGTACGTCTTTGTAGTTCAATAATAAATCACTCCCACAAAAAAACTTTTTATGAATTTACGAGTTTTTTCCTGATCATTTATTATTTTTGTCTCAATTTATATTGTTATTTTATTAACCATTATAATTATACGTAGAATTTAAGGAATCTTCAATATAATATGAAGATTAAATATGGACTAAAATCATTCTACATATAATATAGGGATCAAGGCCAGCAAATAATCAGTTTCAATATCCATAAAAATGAATAAATTAATCATGTTTTTCCTTCTTGAAGAATGTGGAACGTAGATCTTAGTAGAAGAGTCTGGGAACAGTTGACATTGAACGGTTGTGTCGGTCCTTATTTATTCAGTCCTGTCCATTCTTAGGACCGGACCTTAAGACTACCAGTCGTTGGAACCGGTCCTTGGGACCGGTCCTTAACTGACAGCTCTTGGAATTTTTCATAAAAATATCGACAGTTGATGAAGCCAAATAAGATTTATGACATGTGTATTTTGAGTATTGTAAATAGGACTGTTTGTTTTTCAACATTATAAAAAACTCAATTACGGCTACTTTGGAAAAGCTGTCAATTGGTAAAAAAATAAGCCATACAAAATTTCATTACCCTACGATGTCATCTTTAAGTAACAAATCTAGGTCAAAATTTGAAAGGATACAGCAATTATTTATTTGGTTATTAAAGATTACAATACTGTATTAACCCTCTTTTTACATTTATTAATGTTGATAAGCATTATTCTAACCTTAAAAAAAAAGATTTATAACGTTTTTTTTTCTTCTGAAACTGATCAAAAAAAGAGTGAATAACATAAAAAAAATTGATACTTCCTTTCCAAAAATGTAAAAAAAAAAATCCAAACTTTTGTCTTATTTTTTTGCTCAATAAGATAATTTTAGAATAAACCTTTTGAAATCCTTTTTTTGGTTAGGATAATGTCTAATAAAACTATTTAATGCAAAAACCTCAAATATGTATTTTTAGTATCTATGTTTACAAAGTAAATATTTTTTGTCTTTTTTCATAATTTGATGGAGATGGTTGAGCTAAAAATGACCTTGAAGAAAATACAATTTGACATAGATAATTTTCATAAGTTTGAAAGTTGAAAAACTTATTGCGCATATCTTGCAAAATATATTTCTTTTTTCATTATAATACGAGCCTATAATACAATTATTTCTATTATATCTTAATTAATAAGGCAAAGTTTATCAGTATATATTATTGTTAACAGTTACAGGGTGCACTGAATAAAATAAAAAAAAGGGTTGAAATTTCCCCTGGTCACCCCAATATATTAAATTTGTTGTTCATCAACATGAAAACAATCTTGAAATAGAATGGGCACTCGGTAGAGCCAAAAAACTTCCCCCTAAAATCAAAATGAGTTATGTGTCTTAATTTGTTAGAAAGGTAGGTTACAGTTATTTTCCTCTCTCAGAAATAAATGGCCTCTTACTGTAACCATATATATTTTCCAAAAAATTTAATACTTGAAAACTTTTCACTCTTTCAATTGTTAGATCCCCAAAATATTCCAAAAAACAAGATAATACTAATACTAATACTAATACTAATACTTCTTACTAATTTAGATCACAATATATCTGTAACTTTTGCCTTAATCCTGGTGACCAAGAGACAAACAAGCAAATAGAGGCCTCTGTTAAAATTTGTTTGTATAAGTAGCCAGAATCATTAATAGGAAAAAATCCCAATTTATTTACTTGATATATACCATGTGTGGAAAACTGCCTTGGGAGAAATTGCCTATGGAAGATTGCCCTGGAGGAACATTGCCAGATAGGAAAATGTCCATATTTTGTTCAAACTTCATAATGAATAATAACATACTATGAATTAATTAAATTAAATTTTACTCACAGGATTAGATAAATTGTTTCCAACAGAAATCAGTTAGATACTCTAACCTTTCCAAAAAGAAAAACAAAAAAGTAATTTAAAATTGAGCGTACCCATTACAAAATTAAAGGAAAAACAATTATTGATATGCCTATTGAAATATAAATAATGTTATTTTCATGTAACTTTGCATACATAACAAAAAAAGAGTTAATAGCGTATAAATACAGAATAAAAGGGGTGTTTAATTTGAACACCGAGGGCTTAAACTATTTTTTGTTATTATAGGGGTTCCTTGAATGTATTGGCGGTGGTTTTTAAGGATCCAGGGGTACCTGGAAATTCTACTGCAATAATATTGCTCGGACTTAAAGGTACTCCCTTTGGGGATGAACAAACAAATATGTTTTGATAATTTTTCACAAATAATATTAAGCGAATTTATAATGTGTTATTATTCATCATGGAGTTTAAACAAAATAATTTTTCTATAAATATTCTTAGTACCGATATTTACCTATAAGTCAATATTTCATAGATCTGTATTTAAGTCAATTATAGAGCATTTATTCTAAATTATGAGACAAGTTAAGAAACATAATAATGTTATCTATAGTTTAAAATATTTTTTATTTATTTAAGAGACTTATATTGGCCCAATATGGCCCTTTTCAAAAACATAACACTATCAATTTGTCATGCTTTTATTATGAAGATCAATTTTTGGTATTTTAAGTGCAATTGGCAGTGCCTCCAAGAGGTCAATAGGATTAATTTGTAGATAGAAATCGACGATAATTCGATGAAGAGTAGAAATATAATCTACGCTCAATTTTGTGAAAAAATCGATCTAACTTGTTTTTGTATTGATGGTTCACATTTATGGGTTTAAGTAAAGGAGTAACAGACTATCGCAGTGCTACAATAGTATTGTATGGAATGATCGATTTGTTACTGACAATATATTATTACGCCTCGAGATATAGGTATACACGTAATAGATTAGAAGGAAAATGAAATGATTCGCAGGTAATCTTAATTGTAATTTTTATCCTTGAATCCTAAGAAAACAAATTACCTATATAATTTTATTTTGTTGAATAAGGAATATATTTTACGTGCATTATTTCTTGCATATGCGTTTATAGATTGCTAGAATGACGTTTTTAAATATTCATGTTTCACGAGTCATAAAATATTTTATACATACATCAATGACGTCATTGATTTTTCAAGAACGTCATAAATTATTCCAAAGTAGTAGTAATTATATATTAAATTATTATGTACTTGATTCTTTGATTAAATCAAAGTTATGATGTCTACCTCCTAACTAACCAAGGGAAGTCGTTCTTTGGACAAAGACTAAGAAGTCTTTGTTCTTAAGTCAGAATGGCATCGCATAAATCGTCAAGCCTACGCCTTTTTTCTTCATAGTTTTTCAAAATGTGTTGTGTTTAAGCTAATTTTTGTTCAATCATAATAGGCTACGACGTATATCACGTTTTTGAGATTTAAAAAGGTGTATGAAACTGAACAGTGATTTTATTTTCTAAAGTAGTTATCATTATTCTTTCATCCTTGAGGAGAGAACATATACCGAGTGGTCCATTAAAATCTGAACACTTTGAATTTTAACCTTCAACAAGATATAATTTATAAATTAACCATAGAATTTAAACAAAATTAAATCTATAAATGGATGTGTGTCTGAGCTCTCTTAATCATTGATGAGGGCGTCCTTAGCAGCAATAATGACTTCCAGGCGGTGGTGACAGGCCTAGCACCGGCTGTGGATGTATTCCTTTGTTATGGCGTTCAAGTGCTGTCGGACAATGGTTTTGAGGGCCTTTGTGTTTGAATATTGTACACTGCAGGCCTTCCCTTCGACATGGATCCAAAAGCTGTAGTCGAAGGGGTTGGCATCAAGGCTGTTGGGAGGGGGTGGGGTGGGCAAAAGTGTCATAAAAGAGTTCAAAAGAACTCAAAAGAGTCTTGTAACGTTGAAAATTGTTTCTTTCATTTCTGGCGTCAAAAGTGGCCTCTTCCCCCTCAAAAGGCTTTTTACACCCACTTTTTGATAACTTTCTGGACAGTCTAGTGTGAAACTCAAAAATCTCTTGCATGGGTCCATCATTGACTTGAAAGGATTGGTCTGGGCTGTTTTTTTTTAAATTCTTCTGCATCCAGTTTGGCCTTTTTGACAGAGTCCTTCTTCTGCTTCCACGTTTTGGACTTGGAGACGACTTTGACGGTGGTCCAGGAGACGCCGAATTGCTTAGAGTGCGTCAATGGAAATTCGTCGATCATATTCAAGTGTCATTTTTTCGACTTGTACGTAAGGTAGAGAGTTCCAATGTGTGTTTTTTGTAACTAATTGTTTATTGTTTGATATATAGAAATATTAATTAAGTTAAACCCCTCAACCATAATGAATTATTGATATAGTAATGAACCACCCAGTATGATGAGTGGTAAGGCCTAAGCATTTTTAGCGGGTGTGTTTTGCTGTTATAGGTAACCTGGACAGTGCTTTTTATTTTCTGAAGCTGTAGTCATTATTACAGATTCGATGGGAGAACATAAATGTAACCACGAGTAACAAGCGTGAGATCAAGAGTGTCTGTGCTTATGAATGGAGGAGTTCTATCTGTAAGTCCTTGTTGGATTCGGTGTAGTAATGCTGATCAAAAACAGAATAATTGCTCCATATGTTCTTACTTGATACAAAGTAGGACTTATTGTTATTTCCTTCATCTCATAGCTACACGCAGCTAATTTAATCAAACGTCATGACAGCTTAGTTACTCTCCTCCCAAACATTCTTCAAATTGTCAGAATGTCCCCGTTAATTTTCAACTTTTTTTAAAATGTCCAAAATGCTAACGATTTACAATCCCTAATGATTAGAGATGTGAATATTGGCTAATTTGAGGTGAGTGTTAATTAAAAAAAAAAGAATAAATTTGCTGCTAAAAACAAAATATGAATGATCTGGCGAAAGCATATTCCCAAAAAATTAGAGCCGTTTCAGTAGTCTTTAAATATACATTTATTAAAACAAATGAATTAATTAATGGAATTAAACATTTACAAAGGAATGGACATTAATATTGGTTATACGCATTAATAAAGTAGGAGCTTGATTCTCATTTTGAATTGAAATGAATGAATATATAAAGTTGTATTATACATATTGTTTGATAAATATCACTGAAGTTTACTACTACAAATGAAGTTACATATTTAAATATCATTGTATCAAATTATGAAAATACACTCAAAAATTTGTTGAAGGAATATATAAGTCACTTGTTAAGGTCTCACAACTTGGCTTGAGATCCCTTGGAGGTATGAATTCCCAGTTCTAGATACATAACTCTTGGGATTCAAGTGCCTTGATTACTACGTAGTGCAACCTGCTTCCTACTCTTCAAATAAGAAAGAAGATTCATGAAGAGACGAAGAGCATTTTTATCATCTTTCTATTTCAATGCTAGGTTGCTCAAAATGTACTGAGCTGTACATTTTCCCTCCCTTACATCTCTCATTTCCTCGTGCTCTCGTACGATCCGACCTTTGAGTGCCTCCTCGAATCCTCTCAGTGATTTGCCTCACCACATCCAACCACCTCTTCTACTGATAGATCATGGCTCATAACGAAGAGGAAATCATTGCCTAATCTGATGTTTTACTTTTTCGCCCCACCATGAGTCCTTTCTAATCCAATATGAATAATCCATAATGTCTAAGGTCTAATGATAATTGATAATTAAGTGAATATCACTTCTTCCATTCGAATTACTGTCGTATTTGGTTATTTTTCTTTAATCATATATTTATTAGTATTACTTATTTTGTCTCTGATTCAAATACGTTAGTCATTATATACATAAGTAAGTGAGAATATTATCTATATTAAATACAAGAAGGCGAGTCTTCCGCCGGGCGAGCTTTATCCTTGCGAATTTTCCCAATGCGAGTAATACCAGTACAAACTTTCCCTATACAAAATTTCTGTATGTGTGCTTTCCTAGATCCGATCTCAAACTATTACAGTGACTTATAGGCTTCTTCAACGAATTTTAAGTGTATGTAATTATACTATATTCTTAGTGTACTTTCCGATACAATATTGAATATAATAAGACTTTAATTTGACAATATAAAAATCAATTTGTTTATTTTTCTTATTATTTCAATATCATTACATGTTTTGTTTCTGGTTCGAACTTATTACATAGTGGGTTTTTTGATTTATTTATATTT
The DNA here is from genome assembly GCF_016086655.4 of Lepeophtheirus salmonis. Classification (NCBI taxonomy): domain Eukaryota; kingdom Metazoa; phylum Arthropoda; class Copepoda; order Siphonostomatoida; family Caligidae; genus Lepeophtheirus; species Lepeophtheirus salmonis. The sequence continues at coordinate 7,813,449 of NC_052133.2, read as the reverse complement.
TAAGGCGAAATATCCTTCAGGCAAAAGGGATTTAAGGTGAAATGCTCTAAGGCGAAAATGTCCTGAGGCATAATAGTTTAAGGCAAAAGTACCCGTCACAATAAATGATATGAAATGCCAATATGTTTTAAAAAAGAAACCGAAGAATAAAGTTATCACCCTGAAAATTTGAAGAAGGTTTGGGAGGAGATCAGCTTAGCCGTCATTACATTCCATTAGATCAACGACAAGCAGCTTTGCCGAAGAGGGATGAGAAGAAGAAAATAAACCAGACATGGACTATAATTACACTGATGTCAATCCTCGAGGACTTATACTTATAACTCCACAACAAATCCTCAATATTACTCTTCGTCTTTAACGAATTAGTTATTAATTTATACCTATTACTCTCTCTACAAGAATAAAAGAATAATTATAACAGATTTGGAAAATAAAAAAAATCCTCTTCAAATTCCAATTACAAAAAGTGCGCAATCTGCAATTTTCATATTTGTTAACCTATAATTATTCATCTCTATTTTGATAATTATAATGTATCATCAGCTAGCAAGGAGCGCTATAGTTTATCGTGATACTGAACTCTATCAACGGATATTTTGTTTATCAAAGTTATTGCATTGTTTTATGACGTTATCTCATTTAGCCAATATTTAAATCCCTATGTATCATAATATAACATTAGTTTATAATAATGCCAAAAATAAAGTTTGACTACCATTTTTTTTCTCTAGTAATGTAAAAAAAAAAGGGGAACACTTTTGACAAGAACCTATGCCTTGTACATAAAAAAGTTTAGTTAGAGGATGGGGAGGGTTAGTCATTTGACTGATTCTAAGACCATCCCATTTAAATTTTTGTAGCATAAGTATATCACACAATTTTTCATAGAAAAATAAATAGGGAAAAAAAAGGTCCACAATCATTTGGTAGTTGGTGAATTTTGTCCCTTTCTTCTTAACTATGAATTTATTATACAATAATAGTTGAAAAGTGTTCAAAGCATAACCAAAAATCATTATATTCAACCAATCAACGTCCAGTTGACAGATCAGGGGAAAATAAGACGAAATGTCGACAGCTGATAACAAAGTACAGTGTATCAAAAGATTTATATCATTCCGCTTCCCCTCCCCCCCAAAAAAAAAAAAAGCGAACTACAAAATAGTCCCCCTCCTACTGTACACTTTGTTTCAGCTACGCCATTACTAACATGGTTCAAAGTATGCACGTGGGTTTAATCCCATCTTTATAAACGCTTAAGAAAATAAAATGAGTAAATCACATATAATTTTACCTCAATTATCCACCAACATATCTAATACTATGATAATATTAGTTACCTACTAGGGGATTTCCTTTCCCGGGGTCCCGGGATAAATCAGAAAATAATAAATAAATAATTTTTCAGTGTTTCTTTCTTTATTTAAAGAATAAATAATAAATTCTTATGTTCTTCATTTCTATCCTTGTTGGTTGCCAATAGTGCGCGTATCGTTTTTTTATAGCCTGCAGTTCTCACTTTTTGGAATTCCGTAACCCAATTCGACTGGCGAAAAATAAAAATAGTTAAATAGTAAGTAATGCTCCAGCTAATTTTTGGTGTATTATATGTATGTTATATATAACTAACATGTCGAATGTCTTCCTTTTAGACCTCCATACTCAAGTCAGGATATTTCACGACTGAACTGGCCATGTGTAATATTGTAGAAAAAGTATTTGCAGTATACTTTACAACGTCTTATTGTATGATCTCATGTGACCAATTATGGAAAAGATAAAGTTAAGGAAAAAGGGATGAAATTACTTTTCCCAAGCTAATGTATAACATATGAAACAATTTTGTATGGAGACTCGGTCACCAACCGATTTTTTGTTCAATTCACCCATAAGGGATTTTTCCTAGATCGATCTTAGACCGTATACCAAAAGTTTAAGATTCAAATCCTTTTTTTAAATTTTTTTTATTTCAGCTATGCTGTATATTACTATAAAAATCATGAAATATCCCTTGAATTTTGAAGTAGCTCAAGTTCCAATGACATGAGTCGTTAATCATTACTTGTAACTGGGGAGAAGATTTAATGTATTTACTCAATATACACTGGAGATATCACATGGGATGAAAATTCCTGGGCTTCACATATAGACTACACTATATATATATTTTTTAATTCACCTAATTTTCAGTGTGTCTCGACCTTCAAAAGACAGCTGCCAAAATTTTAACACAATTTGTTCTTTAGTTTGTGAGTTATTGTGCAAAGTGTGAGACTATTTTTGTTATTTTCAAAATATTGGATCAAAAATAAATTCGTGTTTTAATTTTATACGTCTTTTTGATGGGGAAAACCTCCATTCAAGCTGACGTAAAAAAGGGAAACTTCCTTTCATAAAGTGAATAAAAAAACAAACTAATTTGAACGGAAAAAAAAGAAGTGTTTTCTTGTTAAGCCTGAGACTTTTCAGCCCATGCGTTATTATGTTATATTATTGAATAATTAAATTCGGGATTTCTCTTGCATTTACCGTAGGAGTAAAACCTCAATAAATCCCAGGATCCTGGGATATTGGAAGAGAAACCCTAGTACTCACTACTACGAGATTAATAAGTTAGTAGTATACCAATGGAAATGCCGTAAGGCACAAATTTATGATAATGTTATATAATAACTCATTCCTCGTATTGTTATGTTTTTTTTTTTGTTTAATTTTCAGGCTAATTTATATCAGGATTATAAAAAAAAAGTAGAAATAGTTTTGAGGAACCTGTTTTGTGATAAATATTACCTATGGTATAATTCAAGATTAAGGATCAAAAATTGATCAATGGGCAAGATCTGACGCTTCTTCCTTCTCCTCTTGTTCTTGACTCTTTGCATCGCAACGATAATAACGGAATGTTATGATCATGAAAATAGTAGTTGTTATAATTTATGGAGCAAAAACAACAAGAATATACGATAATAACTATACAGAGTTAATTGACTTCAAACGGAAAGAGTAATGATTTCACATTCGGATATTTGAAGATAATTTAAAAAATATTTAAAAAAAACAAAAACATTTTTAATTATTTTGGCATCAAATATTTTATAATAAAAGAAATTGAAAACCAAGATGGTAACCCTGTCAATTTGAAAAAAAGTTTAAGTGGAGTAGTGCAGATTAGTTGTCGTTACGTTTATTAGACCAGCTGCAAGCAGTCGTGAGAGGGAAGGAAATAGCAGAAATCTCACTCCGTGAGGCCATAAAGGCTGGAAAACGATTCCAACAAGGATTTACACCTATCAATAGTGATGTTCAAATTATGAAAATAAGATGTATTTGCATTTGTGCTCTTAATTGCATTTTAAACCTATATTCCTCTTTGCCAAATTCTGCTCTGTTGGCATATTCTTTGAGGCTCTGACCCTAGACAAGTAACCCAAGTCAATCCTGATGGCATTTTTGATGGTCCCTTTGCTCGAGTTTTGGTCCTTGGCCAGCCCAGCGATTGGTGTGTATGGATGAGTGTCAATTGCTCATTTCAAGCCAGCTATGAACATTTTAGTCCAGATTTTATCAGAATAAGCTGCTGTTTTTGTGTTTTCCTCCTTATCATGTCATAAACTGTTGATTTGGGATATTTCAAGAAGGTAATTATCTCCTGTGCGGAGTATCCCGCGTGGCAAGCTTTAATTATTGAAATTCTCTGATCTTTTCCATGCTTAGATGACGAGATACTAAAAAAAGAATGAATAAATTCGATATCTAACACATTTAACATGTAGGAAGTTTTAAATGTTTTATCATATATAATCTACAAGTCGCATAATTAGCCGTTAAAGTTATTTTGGATTTACCTAGTCCACCTCCACCCTGTATATATATATATAATAAAAACTATTTATATAAGCAATACCATAACAGTGTTCATAATTTTTGCAGCTAAGCTTATAACCACTGATTAAAATAATATTGTGTTTAAAAAACAAACAAAAATGAACGTATTCACTCTAAAATTAGAAAAAATTATGAGAGGGGAGCAGATTAGCTGTCATGACGTTTTATTATTTTAGCCACGTACAGCTATAATATACAGGAAAAAAAACACAACCGCTCTCTGTATGTATGTAGGAAATATTCCGATGTCGATCCTTAGTTCTACTCCGAGTCCAACAAGGACTTATAACTCCTTTGCGTTACTACCATTCATGCATGGACTCACACATTTATCCTTACACTTCATAATTTATAGTACGTATATGTTCTCTCCTAAAGAATGAAACAATAATAGAACAGCTTTAGGAAATAAAAGTAAAAACATATTTTCATGTTGCAACTTTTATGCGTATAACTATTGATGAAAATCGTGTGTATTTTGGGTATGTTAAAAGAAGATAAACCGGAAATCAACTTGTTAATCCTCACATTCGAATGAAAACAGTTCGGGAAAAGATAATCCATTTTTCAGATTACCAATTCCAAAAAACTTGGGAGAGATAAAAAATACACCTGATTTTCATTACTATACATATATGCGTGTTTATAGATCAATGAATCCTAGGAGATTTTAACACAATTCTTTCGCCGCACTGGACGGTATTTCATTTTTTATTTATTTTTGTAAACGCTAATTGACATATTTTGAAATTAATTTCTACGCTAGAAAATTTTTCCTAATTATATACGTAACATAAATGGATATTAAAGATTTTTCGTATTTCGCAGATGTCTTTCAATATTATTTGTATTAGAATTAAATAGGGAGCATGTACGGACATACCCTCATGACGTTGCTCTATTGGAATATTTTGGCATCGTTACATAGCCAGTTGTGTGTTATGTTTAGACGTATGTTTGTATATTCAAATTAACTTCGTGTTACAGTCTTACATCTCATAAGTAATTAGAAATATATGTATAATGTGTATGTTGTTTTGATGTAAGATGAGTGTTAGGGAGTGAACCCTGCTCTTTTTTTGTAGGTAAACACTAGTGTTGACTTGTGGTCTGAAAATCATAGACCGGTCTCAGGGGCGTCCGTAGGATCATAAGAACATATATATATCTTGGGAGGGGCTTGGTTTTGAAATAAAAATTTTGAGAATTTTTTTAAAAATATTATATTTTTTGAAAAAAATTTCTAAAACCCACTTCTATATACAAAAAATTAATTTTTTTTGGAAAAAAGTTTCAAATATGGAATTTTTTGTAAAAAAGTTTTAAATATATAATTTATTGGGGAAAAAAATTGGAAAATTTATTGCTGTTCACAAAAAATTTGAAAAATTAAATTTTTGAAATTTGGATTTTTTTTTGGGGGGGGGGTACAGTCCCTCCACCCTACCCCTGCAGATACCTCTGTATCAAAGACTGTTATAATTTATAAAACTTAAATAAGTTTGGCTTAGATCCGTGCCCCAAAAATCGGACTGAGTCTCAACACTAGTAAAGACATACATAATACTTGTAAAGAAAATGAAACATTGCTTTGACCTTGGAAACTTTTCATAAGAGCAGTCGATGACTATGGAAAGCCTTTGAAACATATTTAAGATATATTTGTACTCTTTTTTTTTAATGTATATAGATTTGTTATGAGGTCAAATACTGCATAAAAAATCCTCTTACAAGCAAATTGAAGTTATGGCTCAATCCATTGTTGATGGGAGAAGAGAGAGATATATATAAGGATGACAATGGAAGCAACCTATTATAAGAAGTTTTAAATTACTGAGTAATCAGCTGACATTTTTGTGAGCTAGCGGTCTGTAACATTCCCGGAAAAATTATGTGTCTGCTAAAAGACAAACTTTGCTTTACTAATATAGAAGATAACACACCAAAAACCCTCGGCGCAGTACGCTCATGCAGTGTTACTCTCCGTTTTTATTGCCCCACTCACACATAGCTGCTCAATATTTACATCAGTTCATATAATATGTAGGTATGTTACATATTCTGTCCATCACCCTTTATATTTTTTTTCAACAATGAATAGAAAAATAGGTGTATTTAAAAAAAAAATTCTATGCCAACTTGAAGGGATGCTTTTTTGTCCCAAACTAAATTACATTTTCTATTTGTTAAACTGCTTCATCTCATAAAAACTGTTTTTGTCTCCAATTTTTATATATTTTTTTATTAATGAATGGAAAAATGTTGAAGTTTCCTTAAGTTTAAAAAAAAATTTATTAATTAGAATAATCATTTTTGGCCCAAAACGTCGAAACCAATTTGGAGTTCATTTTAAGTTATTAATTGAAGCTGCATATTGCAACTCTTTCTTGAATTTTTGTAATACCAAGACAGTTTAAACCCTCTGGAACATTATTAGGGGCATTTTTTATTGACATCTCTTAAATAAAAAGTCATCAAATCTATGATTTAAAAGATGCATATATTTATGGCGTTTTATGCGTCACGAAACTTACTATGGATCAGCTGTTCGAGCAAGTTAATACGTGGGGGGAAAAAGATTAGAGCACTTCCTCTTTTCTCACATTCCTATAATATGTTATCTCCTAAAAAATGAATGTATAATAATAAGATTTTGAGAAAATATGATGTGATGAGACTGAAAATAAATTAGACCTAGTAGTGATCACTGGCTGTGCTGTATTTAAACACGCTTTTAGTTAAATTTTCTACTCACTATTTTTTATAACGAAAGCAAACATAAAAAGTACTCTCTATGTATGTACACTTGGCGTTGCATGCAAAACGCCTGCGATATTTTATGAATATGACTACATTTTTATTTCTTAGATCAAAAATATATACCTAAAGAAGGGTTCAGTGTAAAGAAAAAACTAAGTATAGCGTTTAAAAAAGGAAAGATGGTTGTAACGTGTGCTCTTTCTTCTTTTTTGTTCATTATTTAATGAGTCGTGGATGTGTTAACATCTCCCTCTAAAAATAAGAATTATTCTATCTTTCGTACAAATTGATTTTGAAATGTAGACTAAAATAAATATATATTAATTTAAATATGATTACTACATTTTCCCTCTAGGAATGCTATTTTTAATGTAGAAGGTTCTCCACTTTATAGCAATAACTCATTTTCTCCCTTCAAAATTATAAAACAGGCAGTTAATATTAACAAAGGTCTTCATTCAGTAATTCTATATGTCTAGCAAACCGTGTTCTCCTAGCGCTTTTACACAAATCACATCGATAGAAATACCTCAAAGATCAAATCATACAGTTCACCCTGTATACAAGCTCGGCTCTAAATGCCAACGACCTTCTAAATTCAATCAACATGATTACATCGTTATTTCTTAGTTCAAAAATGCCCCATTTTCATTCAAACATTCATGTAGATAAACTTTGATATATATTTATGATATTTTATCTACCTAGAAAATAGAATTTAATTTGAGAAAAAATATCCAATATTCGATATCAAATCCTCAGTGTTATTCTACGTTTTTTATGAGCACACGCAAATGTTTAATCCAGTTCGTATTTATCATGATAGCTTGTATGTTGTAGAAAAGGAAGTTCAATCCTCAGGAATTAAACAAGAATGATAGCAGCTTAGAAAACTCACTGTTGAGGTTGTCAACACACAGACACAAAAAAAAAAAAAAAAAAAAAAAATAGGAGAGCTTTAAGATGCAACATATTATCATCAATGTAGATATCCACTCCATTTTTTTTCAACACCTTTCCTTATCCAGGAACGTCCTGGGTGCAAACCTACACACATTAAGTTTAGGAGTATTATTTCTCCGATTGCGTTGTCCATTGAGTCACTTAGTTCTACGTTCTCCCATTTTATTTTATTTTTTCATCTTGGTCATTCCTAGAGAAGAGAAGAAATAAGATTTTCTAGGCTAGATGGAGTTAATCTAATATTATAATGTTTACTTATACTTAATTAGTGCAACTCCATCTGACCAATTGAAGGAAAATTAAAAAAATACAAAATATAAAATAAATGAAAATAGAGCAAAAAAAAAAAACAACACACTCCCATTTAGTTGATTTTTTATATGACACACTGAGCTTAAGTTACACACGCTTGTTGCTATATCTCCTCTGAAGTCCCATTAATTATGTTTTATTTTATATATACAGTGAAAGAATTTAAATCTCGCCCACTCAAAAAAACATTCGAAGGAACCTTTCTCTGTGCTGCGAGTTGATTCTAAATATCACTCGCTCATATCGGGAAGAATTCAAATTAATAAGCTGCATTCACTGATCTATACTATAATTTTCTTTTCTTTCTTAATTTGACGCGCTTAGTTTATTGCTAAACACACAATTAGTTCTTCATCGACAAGGAAACAAACTATCCTTTATTAATATTGATAATTAATTATTCAAACTCTATGGTTTTTAATAAAATGAAATAAAATATTTATTGGAGGAATTCAAGTCTGATTTTTAAGTGACTGGTTGCATATGTAAAAAATTTCTTAAATAAACTGCAAAACTTTGATCTTACATGATTTTTTTATCCTTTCTAGTTCTAGCTAATATTAGTATGATTGATAATATTGTATTTAATAATGTTATTTGTATTTTAAACGGGATTGAATCTATCACTTATCGAAAAAAGTACTTTTTTAGGTAATATGTAAACATATTTTTATTTTTTTGTTTTTAATTCTCATGATATTTTTATTTGACATCTTATATGTAGGTCATTTATACAAAAATAGAAATGTAATTTAAAGTAGTAATTATTTATTTATTTTATTGAAAAACAACTGACAACAAAAATATAATTACTTTAATAGCATTTTTTACAGGGGCATCATCAGTCCTCCACATCATCAGTAATATTTCTATTGCCAAAAAGTCAAAAAGCAGCTGATTCGGTCTTCTTAAACAATATGTGGTGTGTTAATATTAAACCAATATTGAACATAAATTAAGAGCATGAAAAAATCCCAAATCATTTTTTACTTCATATTTTTGGTTGGGGAAAAATTAATTTCTAATTTCCCGCCCCTTTTTGAAGTAAGTATATCTTGTTCATTATTGGGCACATTGGATCATGCAATAAGGAATTGTAAAGGTGTGAGTGTATACTACAAACACTTTTGGATAGTATTGCGCTTGGCCAGTGAATTATCGCGCGTCGAGTATGGAGGTCTCAAAGGAAGAAATTCGCCATATTTTACATTTTTAGTATCTGAAAGGGAAAAACACATCAAATGCAACGAATATAATTTGTTATTTATATAGGACCTATACTCTTTTGGTTCGTATAGAACAGTGGTTCAAGAATTTTTTTTTCTGATCAATTCTCCCATATTGTGTGTACAACTCGACTATTTGAAGCTGGCGATCGAACCTAAGCGGCCAGCATTGGTGAATAGGAGACAACAATATATAATCAAGACAACGCTAGGCCGCAAACATCTTTGATGGTGCGCCAGGAGGTCGGATAGGAAGTTCTTAGCATCCACCTTACACTCAGGGCTTGGTATCAAGTGACTACCACCTGTTCTTATCTATAGCCCACGCGCTTGAGAGTACAAATTTGGCATGAATAGAGGCATTGAAAAGTGGTTGTTCCGAGTTTTTTGCCAATAGGGATTAGGGGTTCTATGGGAAGGACATTATGAAGTTGGATTCTCGTTAGCAACAAGTGATTGAATAGAAAAGGGCATACTAGGTTTAAAGAAGCATGAATGTAATACTTCTTATAAAGCATTAAAATAAAGCAAAAAATGCGAAATAGCTTTTCCTCAACATATTATACATATACACTACATAATCCAATATTTCATTGATATGTTTCAGTCAATCATAGCATTATGACTCAAATTTTTGGGATGAAATAAGATCCCAAAGAATTTCACCTACATTTAAAACCTTTATTTCATGTAATATACTTGTATTGGTCCCGATATGGCCTCTTTCAATCATAAAATCAATCAAATTATTCTCCTTTCAAAAGCACTATGTAAGCAGTGCAACAGTGTCCAAAGCCATAAACACTAACATGAATATGAAGTCATACTACTTTTACAAAAAGACATATCCTTAAAGACAAATAAAGACCATGGAAGAAAATTGCTGAACGATTTGAAGTCCCATGGTAACAAAATCAACTTTTATTCGTATGGGAAACAATGGACTGTCAACAGTTTCCACATCATCCAAAACAACAGATGATTGCCGACACAGATAGTGAATGCCCCACACGTCTTTAAAAACAAGTTTCTGGCAAGTTTCATAAATCTTGGGATCATTGGGAGCAACGGCAGTATCATCCCCCCGTCTTCTTTGAGCCAAAAGAAAGGGTGGGTGCCTACAGGTCTGTGAACTCCTGTACTTTCTAGATACATAATGAGATTTGTGTTGATTTCTTTTCTCCTACAGCTGCTCAAATAAAACTCTACAATGCTCATTTTCCTCTCAAACATTCTTAAAATTGTGAGTGTTAAAAAGTTAATTTCCGTTTTATTTTATATTTTCATATTGATATGTCATATTTTATACAATTATATTATTATATGTATATTGACATTGAAACCATAGCAGATCCCTGAAGAAAAACAATATTAGTCACTTCTTCACTACCATACAAATACAATATATTATTTTGAGTTCCATTCGAAACACATATCAATTGGATTCCCTTTTACGGAGTAAAGTTAATTTTTAACTGTCTAAATATTTGATTTTATTATAGGTATACGATGTTTGGTATTTTTGAATGGTGATAACATTAGGAAGTTTACATTTGATTAGAATATTAGAGGCCTTGATTTGATAAAAATTAACCATGTGACTTTATTTTTGAATATATTTATATTCAAAATCTACAAAAGTAAAGGTATAATACAAATAAAACCTGAGCCGGCACCAAAATGGGTATTAGTAAAATAAAAAAGGGCAATTCACTTGGACTTACAACATAATTTTGGTTTTAGGATGTGGGATGTTACTTTTTTTTTATTTAACAAAAATATTTATTGGAGATAAACTAATACGAAGATATTGAAACTTGACATAAATAACGTTATATCCAGGGGTTTTCCTAGCTTACATCATGTAAAGTCCTTAATCCCAAACATTATCAGCACCGCTGTATAATTACTGATGTAAAGGGTTTATTTTATATATATACTAGTAGAAGGTGCCTGATTTGCAGGGCTGAATAGAAGGGAATAGAAACAAAGAATGAAGGTAAAAGAAACATCAAACAGTGAGAGGGACGTAAAAAAAAAAGATACTAAGAGAGAAGAGAAAAGGAAAGAGATAGAGAGAAGAGGAAAGAAACAGAAAGAAGGAGAGATATATAGAAAGAGAACGGGAACAAGAGTTTTTATTTATGTTAAAAACATGCTCTTAGTGAACTCGGAGGCGCAAAATGGGAACCTTCATTTGTGCTACATTTCACACTCATCTGTTCGACCATTTGAGATTCCCTATATGATAACATCAGAAACATTTGGGGATGGGGGGTTGGCTTCCAAAATTTTAGAGGGGGGATCAAGCCTCTCCTCTAAAAGGGGCCAGTGATGATCCACTGGTGATATCACAAATTGGTATTAAAAATATTCTAAATATAATCATTGATATCTAGACATTTAGATCACTGGGAAAAATAGGCTGTTGTTATACGAATTTTATGATTGTATTAGTCATTAAAACTTTAAAATTCTTCATTCTAATTCTTGATTCTTTGATGTTGAAAATCTTATGTAAGAAATAAGCGTTGTCTCTATTCTACTAAGTTTCCCAAAATCTCTTTTTATAATTTTTCTATATGAATTGGAATCGGAACCTGGTTCCTAGGACTCTATTTTGTTATCAGCTGTCGGTGTTCCTCCTTCTTTTAATCTAATCAGCGTTCTAAACGTTTATTGGTTGAATTTCAATTAATTATTCTTTTTTACTATCAAGAATCTCAAACAATTATTGAATATTGAAAGAGGTATTGACTAACTGCTATCAACTGATTTTAAGTCTATTTCTGTTTCTTTTCGGATGAAAGGTAGCAACATACAATATAGGTAATGAAGTGTAGATTTATAGTACCTCTATAGTACCGATGTCCCGAACAAAACATATCAAATCATGATTTAATTTGATGTTCCATATCTATTTTAATAAAGCAAAGATGATCTGTGGAGGACTAATTTTAAACAACAAGGGTGTGCACATTGTTTGTAAAGCTCAGCGTCACATATTAAAAAAAGAAAAGGAGAGTATATTTATAAAATTATAAATGTGTCTTTAGAGGATGTTTGACAGCATATATAACAGCATGTGTAGGTAAAGCTTTGTCTGGCATATTAAAATAAGGGGGAGGTCATATATAAACTAAAAAATATGTATGAGACTTACTTTGAGGTTTAGCAACGAGCATGTGTAGCAAAAGATACGGCCGTCATTTTAAAAGAATAATAGAAAAGGGCAGCACATACATTTAAGGTTGGTAATCCTAAGCATTTTTTAGTGTGCTAGATTTGTTTTTGTTGTTGGCAAGCTGAACAATGTTTTTTAATTTCTCAAGCAGTTATAAATATTATTTATTTATGAGAGAACAGCTAAGTATTGAGTCTGCCTTTTAATTTAAAATTTTAAAAAAAAAATCCAATAATTTAAATTTTTTAAAAATAATTTCTAAAATCCATAGCTTTCCACAAAAAAGTTAATTTTTGGATAAAAATTTGCCAAATCCATATCTTTTCACACAAAATTAACTTTTATGGGAAAAAAAGGTTACAAAATTAGATTTCCAATATTATATTTATAGAGAATTTTTTTCAAAAATCCTAAGTTATTTAAAGAAAGTTAATTTTTTTGAAGAAAAAAAATGCAAAAATTAAATTTCAAATATTTAAGTTTTTTGCTCTGCTCTTTAGTTTCCCCAAATGAAGAAAAACATTTGTATTATATAGCAAAAATCCTTAATTTGGAAAGATTACAGACACTTTCGCCCATTCCCTGCAGACGCCCTAGGGAATTACGTGTGTGTGTTCTCACGAAAATCAGAGAGTAAATCTAAGGATTTAATGTGGAGTTATCTTCTACTTTATTACAGCAAAGTTTTGATGTTCATCGATGCTTAAAAACTCCAAGTAAAGCCAGGTATTTATATTCAAAAATATTTTACATAAGAAATTGGCAAGATAATAAAATATCTGCTTGTATAAATTCGTCGTTATGCCCATTAAAGTATATCTTATAATATTCCATTAGTGTGAATATTTTGTTTTTTCTCTGTTTTTTCCCAATGCAAAAAAACATTCAATAATAATAAAAACAAATAACAATAACAATTATTGGATTTTAAGATAAATGAAATTATTTCTGCATGTCTCTTTATCTTCTTAGATTTAAAAGAAGCTCTTCCATATATATATGACGAGGCGAGTGTGAGTTGACGATGAATGAACATTATTTATTATATAAGTAAGTGATTAACATGAAGGAGACAAAATAAGGGTTTATTTATTCATTATAACATGAGACGAGGAGTGGATTTTATATTATATATGTATATATGGACTGTCAACACATAACCAATGCTGAATAGTTTGTGATAAGTCCTCAATGGGGTATGCAGGGGGTGGGATGTAGTTCCTCCTCCATATGAAGGATTTTTGCTTTTTTTGAGAAGATGTTTTGGAATAACTGTGTTGTTTTTTTTTTGTATTTTTTTGAGAAAAAATGCAATTTCGGAGAACATTTACTATTTGAAATTTTTTTGGATTAGCCCATTTATGTCATTGCTAGATTTTGCAGTGGGATTTGCGTTTGTTTCCTTCTCTCCGAATTGCTTGCAGTTGATCCAATAAAACTTAATGACAGCGAAGCTGCTCTCCTTTCGAACATTTTTTGAAGAAAACATTCACTTTCTGTTTATTTTATTTTTACATACCAGCAGAATATATTAACATACCATTAATATTGTCCCAGCACTATTGCTATTTCAAATGTAAAAGTTTCTCCTCTCTACAGCAGTAATTCATTTTCTTCTCCAACATTATATAACATGCAACTGATGTTAAAAAGGGTTTTTATTGATTAATACCATAATTTTTACTCCTCCTTTCTCCTAGCAATCTACAAAAATCCCATCCTTTATTTTAATACCCATTATCTCCTCCAAATAATTGCGTGTATACATCGAGCCGTGGAAGATAAGTTCTTATAACAACTGAACGTAAAACTTAGAACAGGGGCGTATGTAATGGATTTTCATATTGGGGACCCATTTTTTTATCAATATTTTGTTTTCCTTTTACAGAGTAGAGTATGTAAGAGTAACTCAAATCATGCAATAATTAATTAATTTCTATTTTTAAAAATGAATTATTACTCCTTTAGCAAAATAATTTGTATTGGACCGTTGATCTACTTAAAGTTATGAATAAAGCTGAGGAAACATTGGAGAGAGATACGCATGTCCTGGGATATATTATGAATAGAGTTCTCCGACTCTTAAAATTCAATAAACTTTTAAATTTTAAAGGAAAATTAGATAGCAGGGATTAATTTTATACAAACACAGGCTAACCTCCATTGGGCAGCTACTATCCAGGGAGGAAACAATATTAGATAGTTTCATTTTAATAATAAGGGCAAGGAGGTTGTTATTTACTTCCACTAATTGGTCGGTTTATTTTGGTCCTTTGACACCATTTTTTATCCTACTGGAAGTTCTTTCGAATAACAAAATCATGACGGCAATGATTAATAACTCATATGTTCGGAATTATATTTAAGAAAAGAATAAAAAGATGAAACCTGAACATTAATATTGAGTTCATTGACCTCGGAATTATTTTAAAAAACCATTTAATATACTTTTACCAAAAATTGCTTTGTTACAGAATGGGAACATCTTAATGTTTCACAAATAAGTCAAAGATTGATCCTGTGGAGGAGAGGTCGATACTTCCTACTATATATTTTATGATTGTCAAAAGTTACGCCTATTATGAAATGCAAGAGAATTTAATAAGAAGAGAAAACGACAAAAATCTTACCCACAACTATTGGCTCATTGCAAGATATTCCAAGATACGTTGAGTCAGGAAAGATCGAGTGCCTCATATCCAAAGTAAAAGCTATCTTTTATGCTTCAAGTGTAAAACTGAGTTCCTTTCTTTGTAGTCCACAAAAGTATGTTTCAAAGTCCATTGTTAATATCAGATGCCTGTTATATGAATTTTTGGGTGGGCAAAATGAAGTATTGCTAGAATAGAAAAGAACCTTTTATTCAAAATAGCATAAGTACAAAGAAAATACTTGAATTATATTTAAATTAATGTATATTTATTTTATTATTCATTTTTAAATCAATTTGCACAAAGAAAAGCGAGAATTCCTCTTTTAGAGGGAGATGTTAACACATCCACAACTTATTAAATAATGAACAAAAAAAAAGATAGAGCACACGCATCAACCGTTTCTCCTTTTCTAATTACTAAACTACGTTTTTTCTTTAGACACATTCCTTTATTGATTATGCGCGAACTGACTATGGGGCGAAATAATTTTTTCCGAAGGACATTTTTCCGACCAGCATATTGGCATATATAATTGTATACTTTAATTCAATTTAAAACATTAGAAATATTAATAATTCATCATGACGAATGATGATCAATTGAAAACAAAGAAGTGACAATGGCATAGATCAATAAATTAAATATCATTTTTCGGAGAAATATATGTTCGGGAAATTGTCCTTCGGCAAATTTTTTTTCACCCAAATGGTCCTAGAACCATGATTATACACCAATATTGGGGATGGTGTTCTTGGATTATACTCAACATTTGTTTAACCCTATAGTTTGTAGGTAATCTAATGAAACTCTCATGATAGCAAAGCTACTCTCCTCTAAAACATTCTTCAAACTATGGGGGGGAGAACATGCTCAATTTTGGGGTAGTTTTTTAGCATACCAACATGTCATATTTTTTACAACTCTAAAAATACAGGGACTCCATAATATATGGTTAAGAAAAAACGCCATTAGGCAATTTACCATCCTGAAAACGTATAATGTAAGTAAACTGCTCATTCCACGAGTTCGTTTTCATCCATAAATATAATAAATTATGCAATAAAAAATTTAATAATGATAAAAATTGAACTCATTTTATGTACCTTCCATTTTGCAAATTTATTTATGTATTAATATAACTTGATTAACCTTGACATATTTAATGAAAAATAAAAGAATATAATATAGGATGTAGGATTCTATCCACGATTGATCAAATGTTTGACCAAAAATAAGGGGGGGGGGGAGAGAGATGGAAAATTCACCTGGTCAATCCTTTGATATTTTATGTGTATTTGAATTATTATTATTATTTTTAATATGCTATCATCATCACAAATCCTTGATTTAAAGCACAAACTACTTGAAATTGATGCTCTAATAAATTTGACTGGGTATTGAAGGAATCGTAGTCAAGGTTTGGTTAAGACGTTTTATTTTTCATTAAATGATATATATTAAGTATTGTAAATAATGTTCAATAATGCGGTGATTCAATAATTGATAAATGTAGCCCCTCAACACAAAAAAATGCTTCAATAATTTTTCTCAAATTTTATCCTTAATTTCCATGAACAAGGATTATTCTTATCCTCTCCTTGTGTGTTTCGTAAATTGCACTCTTAAAGTAGTCAAATTGATCATCATTATTATAAGAATAATAAATTGAAAGATTTTATGGCTGAAAAGGCCCATATCTGGGCTTATACAAGTCTCTTAAATCAAATAAAGTTTCACAACTCTAGATAAAAATGTTGTGCATCACAACTCTAGATAAAAATGTATCACAACTCTAGATAAAAATGTTGTGCATCACAACTCATCCCAGTAACTATAATACAAATCCCCTACAATTTACAAAAATATGTCCATGTAGTATTGGGCTTTATACAGTGGCGTTGCTAGCCCCCTTTTTTTTGGGGGGGGGCAGAAGTCTATAAGTCCCCCTTATAAGTCTGTTTTTGGTGTTATCACACATTGAACCCAAAATGTTCGAACAGGTTAGTTCGATATTTAGTGAGTAGACTTATAATATAAACAAGCATACTCCTGTGGTATTTTTTTACCAAAATAAAACCTCATTATTCTTCTCTCTTTCTATATCTTTCTCCTGGATTGTGTCTCTCCTCTCTTCTCCTTCTGTCTCTTTCTACATCACTTTCTTTTTCTCTTTTCTTCTACCTTCATTCCTTGTTTCTATTCATAACTATTTAGCCCTGCAACGCCCTCTGCCAGTATATATATAAAATAAACCTATTTATATAAGTAATTATATCACAGTGTTGATAATTTTTGGGGCTAAGCCCCATCCCAAATTATGAATGCCTCTAGCAGTTTGTAAATGTATAGCTCAAAAATTAAGTGGAATTATCAAATTTTCTCCATTTATAGACAAGATTGTTTCTTTGTTGACGCACCACTTATGAATTTTTAATCTAATTATGATCTACTAATAATTCTTATTTATTCTTTGAAGGAGCTAGAAATGACACATAAAGGAGTGAATAAAATAATTAAAAAATGGAAGATTTTAAATGAAATAAACCACATCAGGGGCAATATAAGTCTCTCAAGTCAAATAAAGGTTCAAAAATATAGATAAAACTCTTGGGTATATTAACTCAGCCCATAGGTTTGAATATAACTCCTATAATTACCTCAAATATATGTATGGAATATTTGGCTGCATGTTTGTATATATGAAGTAACACCATAAATTGGGATTTTCTCCTTTTCTTGATTTGGGCTGAAGATGGTTTTATTGTGGTCACAAATATAATTTTTTCTTGAGAATTATGAAAAAACCCAGATATTTTCAGATCGTATTAAGATAAGCGGAAGTATCTTTTGATATGATCAAAAATTGTAACATGTAACATACGTAGATGAACCGAAAAAAATAATTCTAAATTAAGCAAGGTTTTAAGTGGTGGGGTTTGAGTGTGAGAAGAGATCCATAAACAAAATGGGGAATGCATTTATGATGTGGTGTAAAAATGATCCTGTTTATGGGCACAAATTAAATTTTATTTATAGATGAGTCTAATTCATTGGAAGCCACCATGCGATACAAATATAACTATTTATTTGATGGATACACATAAAGGTTATGCAGTGATGCGTAAAATATGTCCTGCCGAAATGTAAGAATAAAAAAAACAGAAAAGGAACACGATAATCCAAGCAATTTGAAGAATGTTTGGTAGACGAGGAGCTAAGCTCTCAAACGCTTTATTAGATCAGAGCCAAGCAGCTGTGAGAGAATGGAAACAAACGCAAATCCCACACCGTATATAACAAGGGTATATACACTGGAATTACACGGATCCTCAATTCTACTCCAAGTCCAACGCGGACTTTCACTTATAACACCAGAGAAACCCGTCATTGTTACTCTTTGTCTTTTATGAGCACACGCACCTGATCATTAAAAAATAATATAATTATAAAATAATAACGATAATAGCTATGGAAAATAAAAACCCTGTTCAGTTTGCCAACTAGAAAAAGCCGCTTCCGCTTTCTAGGACATATTTTATACACCTCTGGGGATATGTCACGTTTCATGGAACTTACGAGGAGAAGGCGTAGGCAAGGCTAATGGTATTCCGGAATTAATACCCTTGTTAACATCAACTGCCTGTTATATAAGGGGGAGGGATTAATTACAGTTTTAAAATGAGTAAACTTCTTCTACATTTATTACAGGTTTTAAGTCCTTTTTTATTCATGAAGCCATCGGATGGAGTTTTATCAAGGTTTATTGGAAATGTGTAAATTTTATATAGTAATATTTCAACTTTGAAACCTCAAAAAATGGGCGTCTATTTAAATTATGATGCAATTTATGACGTACTGAGACCCTTTGATACAAACCCTTTTCACATCAGCTACCTATTATACGATTTTTTTGGGTAGAGAATAAAATACTGGTATAAAGAGGAGAACCTTCAACATTTAAAATAGCATTATATGCATATTATAATTATATTTAAATTCATATATATTTCTTTTATTTAGAATTTTTAAAACAATTTACACCAAAAGTAAGTGACGATTCTTCTTTTAGAGAGAGAGATGCTAACACCACGACGATACATCAAAACATTTAAAAAAAGAAAGATAACACCAGATATTTTTCCAAAAACATCTGGAAACAGGGATTTTTCTTTACAAGAATTCCATCCCGAATCATATAGTAGGGAAGTCAGATTTCCCAAATTTGCAGTTTGGGTTACTTGAAAAATCCGTGTTTTACTTTCATGGATCATAATGGGTATTAGACTAAATTTTGTAGATTCTGATTCGGGTCATGGGTTTGTGTTTTGTGCTTCTTAGTTATTAAACTATACTGCTGTAAGATATTCATAACAGACTATCACGACAATATCTCGAGGCCCCATCTACTTAGGTATTATTGTTGGGTTTCAGTCTGAAATTAAAATACAAGTAGTATGATTTTTAGTGGACCAAACTTAATTGTTCCTTTAAAGAAGATCTGGTTGGACAAGCCACAAAGAAAAAACCAGTCTGGATCCGTTTTATAAAAAAATTGGTGTGGATTGGTCTCAATTAAAATTAGGTCTATACCGATTCTATATATGAACTGTTGATGATGTCATTTGAGTTTTAAAATTGTGAACATCAAAATTAGATGTTTACATGAATCATATTTGTACAACTTATACTTAAGAATAAAGAATAAAATCAGTTCATAGATTAAATTTCGGGCGACCGTCTGGATCAAAATATCGGTCCAAATCGGTCCAGAAAAATCACTTAAGACAGAGCATTTTTTCGGTTCGGTTTTGGATGGAGTCTCAACACCAATAGGTTATTGTATTCGAAAGAACAATAAAAAAATAAGGCTAATTTATTTGTAAAAAAGAAGAACAAAAAACCAGCTGCCTTAGAGTAATAATAACTTATAACTATTTGTATGTCTCATAAAATTATGCACGCATTATCAAATCTCATTTTTATAAATTTGAAGACTTGATTCTTTATTGGATTTTTTTTCATCTAATAAGAACTGGAATCTAGTTTGTACGTAGCTCTTGTTTTTTTTTGGCAGTTTGTAAACGAGGTGACATCCAAGTCCCATGTCATGGGAGTAGAATCAACATTGTGATTATTTCTTGAGGGGAAAATATCTAAAAATTGTAATGGCATTTTACAAAGTTTCATAAAGCAACTAAACCATAGATAAACGAAAAATAATCTAATATCCTGTGGTAATTACGATCGATATATTTATGTATTTTTTTGCTTAGCCCTAATAAATAAAAAGTTAAACATTTCAAAAATATTTAATAAAAATTTAATATTTGGTTTACCTAATTCCTTTATAAATAATGATGAATTAGTATCAGAATCGTCCATATTTTTAGGTTAACAGTATTTATTACTTACTTTTTCATCTTGGAACCTCCTCTGGGATACCGAAATTTAAAAATGGATTTCCCAAAATCTCGCTGAAAGGCAGTTTATAGGAAATGTGAAGTACTACAATTGCAGACCCAAAACCTGCAATAAGATTTTATATCTGTTGTTTATAATTAAAAGGTTTCATAATGCAATCAATTCACAGCTGAACAAAAAATAAACAAGTTTTTTTAATCCCATATCTCTAAGTGGCAAAATATCGGAGAAACAACCAAAAAGGCAACACGTGCTGGATCTTCTCTACACCAGTGTCCTTGCCGAGAAGGCTGCAGAGACAGTTGACATCTCTATCCAGACTGGTTACATATAAATAAGTCAATTAGAGTTCCATACAGCTAAGAATAACCAAAAAATTTGGAGTAAAAATATGGCTGACTTCTCCCTACCTTCATGTGACCCTTCTCAAGCCTCAACCTCAACTCACTGCAATTTGCAGCTTGGGGTGTCTTAGAAATGAATGTCTGCCGCACCTCCTTCCAATTAAATTTGAATTTGCTTCGAACTGCCGTGATGACATTCTAGTACGCCATGGGCATAGCCTTCATCGTCAAAAGCTGCCAAACTGTTACCGGGATGTCGAGGCTGTTACTGCTTGTGAATGAGAACATAATTTATACAAAATACGGCTCAAATAGTACTCAAACATATCATTAGTTGGTTTTTGAGTTCTTTTGAACTCTTTTTGACACATTTGTCTCTCCTACAGTCCTGATGCCGATCCCTTCGACCACACCTTTTGTGCATATCGATGGGAAGGGCTGCAGTGTCCGTCATCCCAACACAAAAGCCCTCGAAGTCAATGTCAGCCAGCACTGGATTGCCATAATAGAGGAATACATTGACAGTGGATGCTAGGCCTTTCATTTGGAAGTCGTCATTGTTGCTAAAGGGTGCTACATTCATTATTAATAGAGCTCAGATACACATCTATCTATAATATTATTTTTTTGAAATTCTATTGTTTATTAATAAGTTGTTGTAATAATCTTGTTGAATTTTAAAATTTAAAGTGATCACACTTTAATGGAAGACTCGGTAGAGTACACAAAATTAGTCATAACACTAAAAAAAGGATAAATTAATGGATTTTATGGTTGAAAATGCCATTTCAGGGACAAAATTAACCTCTGATATCAAATCTACACTTGTCCCACTAATTTAAATAATAAACCTATTACTTACTCAAATATGTCTATGAAATATATGTATGTATATATGAAGTAAACAAATTAATTAGACATTCCTCATTGTCTTGATTTTTTTTCAAGATTGTTTTATTGTTAACCCACAACATATTATGAAGGTTGTATCTAACTCTTAACTATGTCTTGAATATTCCCACAAAAACATTTCCGAATAAAAAAAAAAAAAAAAAAAAAAACCGACAAAAGGAGCAGCGGAGGCCACCTGGTTCCACTAGGTAAATTGACCTCTTTTTTCTTCTTCATTTATTATTATTTGGGAATCAAATTGTATACATAATTATAAAAAGTCCATCCGTCTATATTGTTGTTGTTTTTGACGCTTCTTGAGATGCCCTCAGGACTATAGTTTTCTATAATGATGATTATTGCACTTGGACTTGTGTTTGATTGTGATGTTGGGAGGGAGAGACACACTGGCATAAAATAAAATACATTTGTGGGTAACATGGAATCGTTTTGAACAATGCTTCTTCAATCCACAATGATATAATGTAGTTATGGCATTATTATAATAAGAAATCAGTTGTTACTCGTATTTGTAGAGATAGGGCTCAGGTACTTTTTTTATTATTTAGGAAACCGGTATTTTAATTCCACGAGTAACTTGTAGCTATTACTGTTGAAACTCTGTCCATTAACCGATTTAATCCTAAGACAATTTAATCTAGACCAATTTAAAGCAATATTTCGGTTTATATAGCGATCTCAGACAGTTGACCGACATTAAATTGTTTCCAAATCGTTGACCAATTTTTTTGGTTTCAATTTTATGAACCGGTTGTCTAAACTTATTATGATTTATGAGTAGATATGTTATTCTTTAAGAGCATGAAGAGAAGGCGGGAGCAAGGATAACTTAATTAAGAGCCTATCAATATCAGCTGTTATGATAATTATATTTAAACTAATATATATTTATTTTACTATGCATCTTTAAAACAATTTACACCCAATGATTACTTCAGAGGGGTAAGTTCACACTACGACGACCTATTAATTAATGAACATAATTGAAGAAAAAAAGCTACCAAAAATCCTCAGTTTTAGTCTCTCATTTTCATTAGCACACTGATACTTAATTGCTCAATATTTATCTTCTCTTTTTTAATATAAGGTAGTTAGCTTTAGCAACACACACTCGATGTTAAAAATGAGTCATTGTCAGACAAATAAACAGAGAAACGGACAAACAAAATTTGGTCGATTAATATAGATTTGTACACCCCTTTTCTTTTCTTTTTTAATATGACGCGTATAGCTTTAGCTACACACTCTCGTTGTTAAAAATGAGTCATCACCACAGAAACACACTGACAAACTTTGCTCTATTAATATATATTATGTACTTAAATTTTGTTTTCTTTTGTAATATGACGCGTTAAACTTAAGCTGCAAACGCTATTTATTCAAAATGAGTCATCATTAGACAAATAAACAGAGACGCAAAGGCAGAAACAAATAGACAAACCTTGCTGTATCAATATAGAAGATAAATGAAACGTCATTCTCATACAAATTGAACAATAATTTGACAAAAATATCACCCATTTTTATTTTGCTGAAGAGCCTATTTAGAAATAGGTTGAAATTCCTTCCGTTCAATATATGTACATAGTTTTCAAGCCATTTACAAATATGCATACTGTATGTACATATACATCTTCCCGAAAATATTTTTGATTTAAAAAAATCTTTTAAATATTTGCAATTGACTGCAAAACTATGTCGAATGGAAGGAATTTCAAATTACTTATAAATAGACTCTGGATGTGTCCACAATTCTACTCATGTATGATAATTAATATAGACACAAGCACGTTGTTACCTCTCTAACATAAATAATAGGTGTAGTAAAAAGTTCTGAGCGTATTTCGCCTTATTTCGGCTATAAAACTATTGTAAAACCAGGATGATCCTATTTAGATGGTTCCCAACGGGTTTCTGTCTAATCTTCAGTTCCTAGGCGATAGAATAAGTGCTCCTGCCTTGCTGTTGTATTCGATACTGTATTGGGGCCTTAAAAAGCACAATTTTTTTTTGGCCGCCTGCTCCGACTTTTCATCTTGGAAGTAGTGATATTGCATAATGTAGCAAATTTTTCTTTTTTTTACTTCAATTTACTTTAACCTTTATTTAAATGTAAAATATTAATCGTGACATATAGTGAAAAACGCTCAGGACTTTTCTCTTGACCTAATATAAACATTGTCTTTGGTTGTTAGTTTTTGATATTTCCTCTTCTTTTCTCCTAATTAGTGATCTGTACGTTGATTGGTTGAATTAAAACTAGCTCATTTTAAGATGTGAACAATTCTTAACAACTATTGAATGATAATTTCATGATTAGGAAGAATGGTCTTACTACCAACTTAAAAAAGGAAAAATTGCGGGATCCAATGAAGATATGGAGGTACAAGAAAAAATCAGTAACAATATGTTGAATTCTTGGCTTATTAATCAAAAAATGAGATTAATCAGTAAGGGCATAAACATAGAATGTCTGGGTTGAATAAAATATGACCTAAATGTGTGCAAGATTTTAATGAAAATGATTAATTTATTAATCATGAGGTGTATTTGGATATTCGATTATCCAAGGCTACAACTATTATTTGGGATCAAATTGAATAGGCTCGTCAACAGTTTGTTTATTTTTGCTTCTACACATTTTTTCTACAACTTTCCAAAAATAATAATCCAGAGGATTTAATCCCAATTTCTCCTTTTTACAGAATCTGTTTTTCACAACAATCTCAAAAAGTATCTTTGAATGGCATTGGAGGCGTTGCATACATAATCCAGTTGGAATAGGTTAGTGTTATCATTAACTCCATATTATCAGTCCATTGACCGTATTGAAACCGTTTGGATCAATATTGCACCATTCGGCGATAACTTCATCCAAACCATTAATGGATGGACACAATTTCCCACAGGAGTTCGTTTAAGGTGTATAAGTCTCACGTTCAATCGGAAAATTCGTGCTTTCCGAGACGCCGACGACCTTCTTGAAATCGACATGCCCGGGGAATAATTCAAGGACTCTTTGTCTTTGATGTTGTAGTTTTGGCATGTCTACGATACTGAAAAGTTTAACATCTTTATGAAAATCTCAAGAAAAGACGCTGCCCAATAGATATAATTAAGGCTATAACTTTACTGTAATTCTATAAGCCGCATCTTGTACATTAATTTGAAAACAAAGCAACAGAAAGTGGCACACTCTTGCGGTAAAATAATATAACTTCCTTAATGATAATATCATAAGGGGTGATGTGTACTTTTGTTTAATTTAAAATTAAGAAGGAATACCCTTTCTTAATTATTTATGCTGCTCGCCCAAGCTAC
Source organism: Lepeophtheirus salmonis (assembly GCF_016086655.4). NCBI lineage: Eukaryota > Metazoa > Arthropoda > Copepoda > Siphonostomatoida > Caligidae > Lepeophtheirus > Lepeophtheirus salmonis. The sequence goes on along the minus strand of NC_052133.2, from coordinate 7,788,464 downwards.
AAACTGTCACATCAGATTGCAAACTAAATGATTTTTTTAGTTAACTCATCCCTTATTGACTTTATGTTCTGACTATATTACTTGAAGAATGCGTCATAAAAGGTGAAAATTTTGTAGTAAGAAATTTATTTACATATGATTATTATATAACTATATCACTCTATGGCTTCACTGTTAAGAGTGTATTTCAATTTTTATTCAGGGAATCCCCTGAATAAAAAAATAAAAAAGAAAGATTTTCACAATTTAAAATAAGCAAAATCAAGGAAGAATAATTTTTCTATAAAATGATTTATATTCTTCTACGACTAATTATCGTCAATTTCTATACAAATTGTTCTTATTTACCCTTTGGGAGTGACGCAAATTGCGTTTAAAATAGCCAAAACAGGGGCATTTGTAAGATTACTTTTTGGGGTGGGTGGATTTGGTTTTTCATAGCTATTCCAAAAAAAATTCCAAAAATCCTCAGCTATTAACAAATATTTTAAATGTTTTAAAATCAAATTTCAAATATTAAATTTTCTAAAAAGAAAAATTCAAAAATCTATAAGCATTCACAAAAAGAAAATTTTTTAAATTTTTTTTTCTAATATTACATTTTTTGCCCGAATGACAATTTTTTTTAGTAATAAGAGCAAACTCTTGGGACATTATTGACCCTCCTCTCTACAATATCTAGAGTTGTATAAAACAATTCTTTCTTTGAAGAGTGTTTTAGCATCTATGTGTGGTGGATCCCCTGACTTTTCAACCCATGAGTTATCTCAAGTATATATTTAGTAAATATAGTAAATCATCTCACCAGTTACAAGTAATGAATAATGACTCAAGTCCTTGGAACTTGTGCTACTTCTAGATTAGAGTGATATTTCAAGAACTTTGTAGCAATATACAGCATTGCTAGAAACTATAAAATATTTTTTTCTCCCTCATATGGCATTTAATGTTTATGTGTGTATAATGTATTATAAAGAAATTTATTATATAAATACAGACAAGGTATGTAGATAGTTTTAAATAAATATATAGAAACTATATTTATATAATATACAGGGTGTGCAAGCTATCTGCAACACGAAAATGATTTATTTTTTCAAACGCAATTTTCTCTCAAACCAACTTTTAAATTGAAAAAATAAAAGTAGATTCTGAAAGCTTCATGGATTTTGATTTATTTTTTTCAATATACTCACCTCCACCCTCAATATCTATACAATGCCGAAAGCGTGAGTAGCCCTTCACCACTTGATTCCTTGGCAAATTCTGTGGGGAAAAAAGCAAAAAAACAACTGTTCAAGTGCCCTGGTTTACCCAAGATAGCTTGCAGACCCAGTTTATGGATTACAATTGTATTTTTCCACGAATTATCTTCAATTTCTATCTCCAAATTATTTCTTCTTAACCCATTGAAGGCACCAAAAAATTCTACATACAGTAGCTAAATTAATCATCACAATTAGTATTGTGTCAGTCTTCATATATTTCATCCAGTATAGTCTTCGGACCAGTCCTAAATTAACCATTACAATTAATGTTGCGTTAGTCTTCATTTATTTCATCCAGTATATACTTCGGACCAGTCCTATTAGTCCTGGGGACCAGCCCTTCTTACTGTCAGTTCTAGATTTGATAAGAAAACAAAATAAGTTGGTTTAAATCATTAAGGACTGAACTCTATTAGTTTTAGGACTGAACTAAATCAGGCCAAGACTGATCTTATTTTTTTTCCTAAAGAAGGATTGACAAAACAATAATCACAATAAAAATATGAGAAATTGATGGATTGTATTGTTGAAAGGGACCATATCGAGGCTAATATAAGCCTCTTAAATAAAATAACGATTCTAAACTGTAGATAAAGTTCTTACATTTCTTCATTTGTTCCAGAAATTTATAATATTAAGCCTATAAAGGACTCAAATATTTATATGAAATATTGGGCTGTATGTATATTGTACATATAGAGGATTTTCACTGACGTCATAAATTACATTATAGGTGAAGAAGACGCCAATTTGGGATTTCCAAGTTGATATTTTACTACATGTAATGGAAAAATTTTCAAATAAATTTTGATGAAACTTCATAACATAGCTTTAAGAATAAAATAAGACTTAACATCTGCCTTGACTACAACTTGATTCCAATCATATACACTAACAATTGAATATATAATTATTGTTCTTTTGGATCGATTAGTGACGATAAAAGTAGGATAGTTAAAGAAAAACATCGTATTATTTTCATATATAATAGTTAACTTTTATCAACAACACGGAAATAAGATTATATCACGATGTAATAACATTTTTTAAATACATTTTAGGGTTATATGTATAATTAAAATAGGCAATTGAGGGATAAAAAATTTATATACAGTAAGATTTAGGCGCTTCAATTTGTTTTCCCGTTTTGACTATATCCAATAGTTGACTATTTTACTTAATATTAATGAAAAAAGGATTTTTATTATTTTAATAATGGGCAACATCAAAATTGTGATGTCGTGTTTAAACACTCTGAACAACTGAGTGGTTTACACGGCTCATTTTCAGTTAATTGTGCTGAGGGAAGGAATTGTCGGCTAGAATTTCCTAGAGGCGTCTATCCTCTGCTCGATGCAGTGAAGTTGTCACTGTCAACATAAAGAGTGTTGAGAAACACTCTTTAAATATAATGTCTTCACCCCATACTTAACGGTGGAGATGGTGTTCCTGGAGTTATCACTTCCGCCAACGAAGTTAAATGGAGGGTATGTTTGTGCCTATGTCTGTTAGTTAGTTTGTTTTTTAGCCACGAGGATTAGGCCAAAAGTTACTGATCAAACTTGGTAAAAAGTTTATATATCGTCACAGTTAAGAGGTCATTAACTGTCAATCGTCAAGGTACAACAAAAAGTAATCAATGCATCATCAACCATCACTTTGAAACAACTTGAGATATATATCTCAATTTGATTTTAGATGGAGGCTCGAAATACATATTCTGTTTTTCACTTTTAAAAATCAAAATATGGATTTCTTCCAATGTTTCAAAATTAACACAAGTATATGGGGATTTTCTCCTTTTCTGGTTTTTTGTTCAAGATTTTTTTAATGCTAACACACCACATACATATATCCCCCAACAAAGTAAATAAGAATGAGTAAATCACTTGAAATTAATCATACGTAATAGAAAGTACTAAATAAATAGGTGTGAGAGTAAACTTTTTATATGAGTCATTGAGTTCCCTCAAGAAACGTAGTGTTTTCTCAAACAACAACAATTTGACGATTTATTTGAGTTTAATAAACCGTGGGTACTACTTAGGAATCATAGGTACCGACATAGGTAACTCCCCCTACCTACATCACCTCCTTGAGCTAAAAGAGACATTGCAGTATTAACAGAAAAAAACACTGTGTGAGAGATATTTGTTTTATTATATTACACATTCAAGATGGGTAAAAAAAAGCACGGGGCTTGGATTCGGCTCAACAAAAAATATTTAGAATTAGGAGGGTGTCGTTTCGATCCATTAGACATGGGATATCAAAATATATGATTGTGTTACTCGTATAGGTATATAATTTATTTTTTAGTGATGAGACTTGGGCCAGATAGAATTTTTTTTTTCGGGTTTGTCTCAAGTTATTTTTCTAGAGTGATTTGTACCAATATTTTGTGTGTCTGTTTGTCAAGCCCAAATAACTCAGGGCAATGATTGGTACTCCTTTTAAATATTGGAAAGACCATTTCAGAGCATATCCATATTAATAAAGCAAAGTTTTTATGATGATCTGAGAAGTTTCCAACCTAACAAAATGAGAGGACATATTTTCTGAATATTTGTTATTCAATATCGTCTCCTACTAAGTCTACACACTTCTTCCAGGGATGTTCCCATCTTTTTAATAGTCCTCCGTGTTTTTATCTGCAAAATAATTGTTCACAAAGTGATTGCCTCTTCATTTGACGAAAATCTCTTTAGTCCACTGTTTGGACTGTATTTTTGTTTCGGGCGTTTCATCTACTATAATTGATCGGCGCCAAAACTCGTAGTTACTGCACTTAGACTGCGCCAACAGAATATTTTAAAAAAAAAAAACACTGACACCAACTCCCTCAAACGACTGGTACATAATAACTGGGCGTCCAAAATGGATGCAACTTTGGTGATAAATTGTCTTCAGATGTTAAATTGATGTGATTATATTTTATTTAAATGTTCTCTTATGTATGTATATCATAAATTCATGTGCATTATCCGTACATGTGAAGATTTGAATTAAATATAAGGCTGGTAGTTTCGAATTGTGTTTGTTTTTATTAGTGAGTGCTTATATGACTAAAGCACTTGTCAGTCATCACAACATATTATTTTTTGTTTTCTCAAACTGCCAGATACTAGTGCTAGTTGAGTTATAAATAGTGATGAAAATCCTGGGTACAGTGGGCATGTAAAAAAAAACAAGACGAAAATCATCATGGTAAGTCTGACAATTTGAAGAATGTTTTGGAGGGTAGAAAAAATAAGGATCATGACGTTTCATTAGATCAGTTACAATCCGTTGTGACAAGGGAGGAATTCTATAGATATGGAAATAAACAAGATTACTTGCTACATTCACTCTAATGTCGATCACCAATTCTACTCTGAGTCTAACAAGTACTTACAATTATAACTCCACAACAAACCCTCAGTGTGCCGCCCAATCTTTTATGAGCACACACGAATGTTCAATCAGGGTTTGAGCATAATTGAATATATTTAGGAATAGTGACAACTGCTACAGAATAGAAAATGTATTTTTTCCATGACCTATTCCAAAAAAATTCACAGGATTTACATCACTGAGTATAAAGTCATTTAATAATATGAAACATAACAATGAAATGTTGGTCTTTTACGTATATTATAACTTGAAAAATAAACAATCCGCTCTATCTCTACTCCTGGGGGGCTGAGGGATTTACACAACAAAGCTGTCAGAAGGCTCTAATCTCTGCAGAATACACATCTTCATGTACACTGTGGAAAACATGGCAATATATACCAACACCTGTTTATGTAATCCCCTTTCAGACCATCCACCACCTGTTGATGTAGGGTGAACTGTTGTCACATAATGAGACACGTTATGTTGCCAGTAGATACCTGATTTTATATTCTATGTAGATATAATTTTTGACGGGACTTGAATTGAAATTAATTGGATCAACAAAAGTAAGAGATATTGTAGCAGTCTTCTCATTCTTTGACTGACTCACCCACATAAGAGTTGGTATCTTTTTATTTTTTGATGACTGTCAGACAATAAGAGACAAGGAACTTTTTATTAGTATTATGAAATGGAATCAACTTTACCTTCGTTTATATCCATAGATAAATCATTTGCGGTGCCTACTCTACTGATAATGGACCTCTTTTAATATTTGTGATAATCATAAAGTCTGCTTGTCTCATTATAGAATCATTACTCATTGGGACAGAGTTAGATGCTTTATTCAATAGTTACATACTATTATCATTAGTGTTGTGTCAGTCCTTATTTATTCGGACCGGTCTTATTGGTTCTTGGAATCGATCATTCAGACGGTCAGCACTAGAACTGAATAAAAAAGGGAATAAATAAAGTTGAGAGACGTCCTCAAGCACCGAACTTTATAGGTTTTAGGACTGATTTGGAGTACTGCACTGGACCGGAACGAGACTGAACTGGACAAAACTGCAGTCTTCAGTACTAAATTAGGACCCACACCACAATAATTATCATTATTAATCACTAAAAAAATCTTTAGTACACCTAAATAGAAAGAGTACAGAAGCCAATTTGTCCAATATATGTGTTTGAATGCTGCAAGTTAAATGTTTTAATAAGAGGATTCATTTGTTTGTTGATGTAAAGTCCAGACTTTTAGCTCTCCATTCATTTAAATAACTTTCTTCTACGATGGAAAATGAGTGCACAGTAATAAAAAAGGTAACAAGTTCTTACATTCCTCAGTGTTTATATCAGCTACGAGAAGATTACGGAGATAAGCTGACCAAGGAGGCTGAAAATAGTTGTGGAGAGGTCCTCCAGGAGTGTTGACAATAATCTAAAGCGTGATGTAGCCTTCCTCGCCTCTCTGACCCCTCGCACTATCAGGACATGATAAGATAATTTAAATTTAAATTAAAAACTATAAATATTCTGTCATCGTTATAAACCCTCGTAACATCGTATTTTGGACAGATATGCCTGTGCACCTTGTAGTTAACATCACCGATGTAGAGTATGAGTTAATTGCAGAATATTTAAACAATATATGCATTGTTTAGTTTACAACCCATTTGTATATACGAGCTAGGTACTAGAGATGGACTTCCGTCTGAAAATCCTAGACCGCTCTGAGACTGTTATTTTTTTTTAGTGGAAAGAACTCAGTCATTCCTTTAAAGTTTTCAGTCTGGATCGGTCCCATTAAATATATGTCTCCTTTAAAATTCGTTCTAGACCGATTCAATAGATAAATTACACATGATGCCAGTAGTGCTTCAAAATAGTGAACATATGCACAATAAGGCCTATTTGAGGTTCAGGAATGGCCAATAAGGCACCTTCTATCCAATCAACACCTCACGGGATCTTAAATTGTAAACACTAAGAGCAAGTCACAATTTCTGTCAAAAATTTAAATGACTCAATGGCATAATTTTTTGTGATATAAAATGTATAAATGTTTTATGTCATAATTATTCAGTTTCAAATCCTATGTTTTTGCCGGGATACTAGCGCCTTGTATTAGCTGACAAAACGTGCTGGATGTTAAACAATCCTATAACGTCCTATGAAGTAAAATGTATTGCGTAAATCATATTTGTATAGCTCATAAATGAGGGGTGGGCAGAAATTTAGTTCATAGATTGATACCGAAAAAATCAGTCCACATTTTTGGAAACGATTCCATTCCGAAATATAAATAAAATAACATATGACCGAAACGGGGAAAAAGTTTAGTCTTGAACCGAGATTCAACACTAGTATATCCTTTATGTTCATTGCTAAACCCTTTGATAAACAAACAAACTTTGATAATTATATCAATGAATAAACCAAGTTAGTTATGTAACTATAAAACTGTCTTCTGAACAATTATTTTGTAGAAAGAAATGCCGAGTACTATTCGGATGGATAACAGAGATGGGAGCATCGCTGGGAGAAGTGTGTAGATTTAAAAGGAGACTATGCTGACAAATTAAACAAAAAATGTCTTGTATCTTTGTTAAAAAAATATAAATGACTGTAATAAAAATGGGAAAACAAGCTTAATAGAAAATATGATATGATATGTTTTTTCCAAATTTCTTCATATAAATTGCTTGGTAGTAGGTCAAAACGTCGACAGACAAAGACAAAACGTCGACCAACAAAATGTCGAATGGACAAAATGTCGGCCGGGAAAAATGTCCAGTGGAAAATATTACATTTCAAAATATGGAAAACTGTTTCTACAACATTTCACTCCCGACATTTCTAGCACCAGATATTTACCCTACCACCCCTACATAAACTAACATTAAACCCACCACCACTATTTAAGCAACCAATAAGAGCCCCTCACTTCTCAAATGTACCCTCCAAATGTTTGAGCTATTTTAGGGTAAGGCCTGGCCCAAAATGGGATGAAACTCCCCGCCACTATTTAAATTTACCCCACCCCCATTTATACCTCGAAATTTGTGGCTATTTTGGGTACTGCAGGGCCTCAAAATGAGATGAAAACCTAAATAGTTTCAAATTTCGGGCGCCACTTCGAGGTATAAATGGAGGTGGGGTAAATTTAAATAGTGGCGGGGAGTTTCATCCCATTTTGGGCCAGGCCTTACCCTAAAACAGTTCAATCATTTGGAATGTGAGGGGCTCTTAGTGGTTGCTTAAATAGTGGCGGTGGGTTTCATCCAATTTTGGGACACGGCGGTGACTGAAAACCCTCCCAACATGTATAAGGGGGATTGGGAGGGCCCCTTACTGGTCGTTTCTTTATAAATGGTGCTGCTGGGTTATGTTTCAGGCGGGAAATGTCTGACTGGCATAAATTGCAACACCAATTGGAGTAGCCCTTTATTTTATATTCTACAGTCGACCTTTTGTCAGTCGCCATTTTTTCTGGTCGACGTTTTGTCTATTTGACGTTGAGTCTATTCGACGTTTTGTCCATTCGACGTTTTGTTGGTCGACGTTTTGCCGGTTAATGTTTTGACGGTCGACGTTTTGTGCTAATACATGAAACTACTATATATAATATTTATGATGACGCAGAGAGGCCACCCACTTCTATTACGTATTTTAAGAAATTTAAAATTTTAAGTTTTAGGAACTAAATTTTTTTTGATTGCCTTTATCAATTTATCTCTCCTTGAGATTCGATAGTAGCTTATGTGAACATAAAATACCACAATTTATTTTTATGTCCCGGGCGAATACAACGATCTGGCATTCTAAAAAAAGTTAAAATATAAATTTTAAGAGTGAAACAGCTCTTAATAGTAATATATCAACTCAGAGGTGTCAAACTCTTTTTGGATTGTGTGATTATAAAGGAAAAATTAATAATGCAATTGCCACCAACAGATGCTAATCAGACTCCAATAGTACATATATTAGATTCTCAATAACTTTGCTTTCATGTAGTCTACGAGTACTAAAACACTGCGTCCCTAGCGAACAATATAGGAATCACAGATTTTAAAGAAAATAAAAGTGAAATATATTTCCACAGCGTACCTAACCAATAGACTGGCCGAATACAGCCCTCGGTCTGTATGTTTGACACCCCTGTATTAACTATCAATTCATGGTATATTCAAGGTTGTAAGTAAATTTAGTTATTGAAAAGAAGAAGGGAATTATATGACGACTAATGTATAACAGACAGAAAAATATTTTCTCTTGTTCCTATCCTTCTCATATGTAGTCCATGTATATTGTATAAATACACGTATTTTTTTTTCTTCATTTTTTTTGCAGTAAATACAACCTTTTGAGAAGAGATTAAAGTTCAACTTATTTTTTAATCATAGTTTCAGTTATTAATATACCATAATTATAATCCATTCTATTAATTACTGATATCAAATACCACGAATTTAAATTACATTATTTTCTTATTTGGAAAATTGTAACTTGAATTTGATATGTCAGACCCTGAACTTGGTTAGTTAGTACATAAATTACATTACTTTATTCATTAAGGAAGTGTTGGTTACATTGATACTTAAATTTTCTTAATCAAACGCTATTTGTAGTACAATGATATCCTTATATATCTCTCAATCAGTGGTAGGAGGTAGGGTTGTGTGGGTCCTTATTTATTCGGTTCAGTCTTAGGACCGATCCTATTGGTCCTTAAGACCGTCAGGCTTTGACCAGTCTTTACACCCATCGGTCCTTGGAATTTTTCATATAAATATGGATGGTTTATTGAGCCAAATAAGATATATGAAATATGTATTAATATTATAGCACATATCTTGCAAAAAATATCATATTTTTCTTTATAATACAAATAATATTAACATATTCTGTTGTTGCTTAGTTATATAATTTATTATATTATATAATGGAATAATTAAAAAGAGGAAAAACAGCCTCATTGACGTCACCAAGGATCGGTTTTACCTTCTTTAAGGACTAAAAAGTGGAATTGGACTGCACCGCAGCCCTCGGTCCTAAATAAGGAGCATCACAACAATAGTAGAAGGGGCCCATGGCACCTTGAATAAACATTATAAGGAGTGCCAAAGTAAATTAAACTATTTTTTCTATTAAAAATAAGACTAAAAATTTCTTTTCTACAAGATTCGAAATTGAGATAATAAAATTATCCTTAAAAAATAAAATCAATAGCCTAGAGGCGTCGAAATATATTCAGAAGCGTGACTGTTAATTTAATTTCAAATATTTTTGCCGCGGGTATATACCACATAGATTTTTACTTCTGCTGATTTCGCCTCTTGGATATTTTGTCACATGACTTATTCCCAGGTTTTTTTTAAAGATAGGGTTGAACTTTATCTTTATAGTTGTATCTCAGCTATAGATTAAAAGAAAAATTGGAAATAGTCAGAAAATGAAGAAGGAGCAATTGAACCGGGATCATTGGTCTATTTCGAAAGGACTCATCGACTAGTGGCACATAGTTCATTGCCCTTATCTTAGCTGAGACTTGAAAAAATGTCAGAAACTCCATTGATATAAATATATGTAGTAAATGTTTCAACAAAAGTTCGAACCTACAATATAAGAATATAAGTCATGCAGTAAAATTTCCAAAAGAAGGCGAAATTTTATGTGTCAAATTACATAGAACCATTCAAAAGAGCGTTCCTACTTGAAAGAAGACTTCATATATTTTGTCCAAAAAAACACATGATACAAAAATACGATGGGATTATTATTCTTTTTTAATTTACGATAGTAAATCTTTAGTAGGATGTGCTAAAATTTACACTTCTCTGTGAAAGTCGTGTCAATCCGCCATTGGAACTATAGGGGCCAAGGGACCATGAACCACTTTTGAGGAACTTTTATAGTTATCGCAAGAACTTTTTTTGTTTTGACTAAAAAATTTAAACCTAATAATTTTTGGGAAATTTTTTACCCAAGAAAATAAATAATAATAAAAAAAGTTTATTGAAAAAAAAATTAACAGCCCCTCTTCCAAAGAAATAGTCTTGTCCCAGCCCTGGTCCTTTGATAACTTCACCATTATATAATTTGATCCCCTCACTCCCAAACATCTTCCTGCGCCATTGGTGTTTGTCAATTATTCTTCCGAAAGCTTTCAAACAATGGAGCAAAACGCGCCTTTTAGGTTGAGGATGTACATTCAGTCAAAAGGGGTCAATTCATTGAGATTTTATAGTTATTTATGGAGTAATGTTCAACACTCCTTTCGGATAAGAAGAAATGGTGTCACTCCAACCACTCAGGGGCGTCTGCAGGGGTGGGCCGAAAAGGCTGTGGCCCCCACCACAAAGGAATGTTTCCTTTCTACTAGAAAATTTGAAATGTTGTGTAAAAAATTTAATATTTAAAATTTAATTAATTTTTTCAATTTATTTTCCAAAATTTTTTATTTTCTTCAAATAGATATAGATTTTTGAAATTTTTTCTCAAAAAAATGCAAGAGTTAAATTTTTTTTTTGAAAAGCTTTGGATTTTTGATTTTTTTTTCAAATAATTTAAAAAATATTATTTAATTTTTGAAATTTTTTGGATAAAAATTTCAAAAACACAAGCCCCTCCCCCTCCCCAAAAAAAAAAAATAATAATCCTGCTTACACCGCTCTAAAATCATTTTTTATTTAATAACTAGGCCAATGGGGCATGAGCGTTGTTAATTGATATTAGTTTTTAAACAAAGTGACAGAGAGTGGCGACGTCTTATGTCAAAATAATACAACTCCCTGAATGACGCACTATGAAAATTGTTGTCACGCCCCCAAGCTACATACTCTTACGCCACCTTGTGAGAATATATTTTTTTAGAGCTAGTCATGAGCTTTTGTTCATAGTTTAACAAAAGCTAGTTTGAATTCCATTAATCAATGTTCAACACACAACGAATTAGGGACAAAATAAGTAGAAAATCGACAGCTGACAAAAAATGGCTCTCTAAATATTTATGTTAGGTGATAACGCCGTAATGATGGATCAAAATTTTATATTTCGTCTTAACAATGTTTCACTTTTCGCGATTCAAATAAAATTTACTTTGTTCGAAGCTGTTGTTGTTTTTTGATCACTGTTGAAGGAAATTTTTTAACTCCGTCCTCCTTTATATATAATTTATTGACCTCTATAGAATACTTTAAATTATATATATGAGAGGAATGTTTTCTATGACAATTTCCCATGCTTCTCAATATGGAAGGGAAATTTTAAAATATGAATTGATAGACTCTAAGCAAAGTAAAATAATGTCTTACATAAATAATAGTGTTGGATTTTAGTTTGAAAATCTGAGCTCGATCCGAGACCTTTATATGTTTAGTGAAGCGAACTTACTGGATTATGTAAAGAAGTTTGGACTCAAAGCAAAGTTCGTTCTGCATCGGTCTCTATATGCCTCTCTATGGCCTCATTTAAAATTCAGTCTAGACCCATTCACAATATTAAGTATGGACAACCTTTTAATCTATTAGAGCAATTTTGATACGTTAATTACCGAGAGCAGGAAATACAAAAAATGATTTTAGCTCTCATCCTTTGGGCGAGCATCTGAATTTAAAAAAAACAAAAAAAACAATTATTCATTGATTGTTTTATTACTATTTAAACCCGATCCCAGAGCCACTGGATTAGAATGAAAGAGCCGTGGGTTACCGATACCTGCACTATAGGAACGGTTGACGATGTAATTCGTGTTTCTACTGAGTAGTCCAATAAAATCTGAGCATTTAGAATTTTAAACATAAATAAGAGATTATTTATTAATTAAGAATATAATTTCAACAAAATTAGTACTCTCTATAGATGTGTATGGGAGCTTTCTTTATAATTAATGTAGCTGTTCTTAGTGGCACGGATGGCTTCCATGCGGGGGAGGAAGGCCTGGCACCCGCTGCAGATGTAGTCCTCTATCATGGCGTCCCAGTGCTGGCTAACAGTGGCTTTGGGGACCTTGGTGTTTGGATGACGGATATCCTAAGCCTTCCCTTGTACATGTACCCAAAAAGTGTAGTCCAGAGGGGGAAAGTGTCAAAAAATAACTCAAAAGACTGATTTGAAAGAGTCTTAAGACTGAAAAGATGCGTTTCTTTAATTGCTGGTATCAAAAGTGGCGTCTGTACCTTCACTATCCTCTTTCAACCCACTTTTTGGGTAGGTTTCTAGAAAGTCTGATGTGAAACTTCGAGATCTCTTGCATGGGCCCTCATGGACTTGAAGGGATTCTCCTGAGCTGTTTTCTTAACTCCTCCGGATCCAGTTTGTCCTTTTTTGAGAGAGCCTTTCTTCCACTCCAAGGTTTCGGACTTTCTGGCGGCGTAGACTGTGATTCTAGAGGGGCCCACCTGCTTGGAGTTCGCGAATGGAAATTTGTCAATCCATTTAAAATGTCATAAATTAGAATAGGGTACAAAATTAATCTATATATTGAGACCTAGGTCTGTGTCAGTTTTCATTTATTCGGTCCAGGTCCACTTTAGTCTTAGGTGACGTCATTAAGGAGCGAAATTTATAATTTTGTAGGAGTCATATGTAGTTGGACTGAACTATACTGTGCTGAGACTAAACAGGACGGTACTGCAGCCTTCAGTGTTAAATAAGGACCGACATAATACTATTGAAACTATTGAATTTTTGGTCTACGCTTTGAAAATGGTTAAATTTTGGCGTTCAGTCTGCATCACAGTGTGGATTGCAATATTGCTCCAAATCCTATTAGAAAAAATAAATTAGGACTAAACCAAAAAAATATGTCTCGTACAGAGTCTCAACACTAATGAATAATATCAAGATTGTATATGATAAGTATATTGTATAAATTGTGATCTTGTTTGTTAAATCATTGATATTTTTTTGAGTAATAAAAATATTCTTTTTCCATAATACCCGTTTAAAAAATAAACTAACGACAAACAAGAAATCAATCTGGACAAAATAAATCATGTATATACTACAAATAACACCTCAAAAATTGATTTTTTGACAGTTCAATTGATGTTTACAAACATGTGTTGCGTTAACATAAACACAATCTTTACAAAAACCAGAAAAGGAGAAAATCCCAAATTATTTGTTTACTTCATATATACACAAAATAATATTTATAGACATATTTGAGTTAATTATAGGTTTACTATTCAAATTACGGGTACGAAATACAATACCCAATACATTATTCAACTATAGTTGATAACAAGAATGTCCAATACGTGGCCTGGGGGCTGCAATGCAGGCTGCTTAATGTTTAATTGCAGCTCACACTCAATTAAAGTTGTATTTTTTTTTAAATTATAGCTCTGGAAAGAAAAAAAACATTATGAGAAAAGAGTGGAATTGGGGATCGACATCGGAGTAATTCCGAATAATTTATTTCCTTCCACCCCTCCTCCTTCGCCACAGTTGATTGTAGCTGATCTCATCCAAAACTTTCCCCAAATTACTATGTTGATTTTCAGGTTTTTTTAAAATGCTCATTACACATACGATTTTCATCACTAGGCCACATTATAGGTTGTGTATTTAAATTTCTCGATAAGTTTAAATACCCAAGAATGTTATCTATTTTTTAGAGGCTTTATGGGATTTAAAGAAACTTATATTGGCCCCGATATGTCCCCTTTCAATCATACAATCCATCAGTTTCTTTTTCTTTGATTGTAACGTTCAATTTGTGATGCCTTCAAAGGGTTAATAAGAATAGTTTATTGAAATAAATGAACGATAATTTGCCAAAGAAAACACATAAAATCCAGGGGTGTTCGCTTCGGACATTCATTCTAACTTAACTTTGTGTTGACAAGCACTACATACATGTACTTACATCTTAATGTATGGCGTATAAATTTACATAATATATGTAATGTCAAATTCAATTCAATCCATCTTTTAATTCATGAAAAAAAGGCTCATCCAATAGGAGAAAAGAAGAACGTAGAATCAAAAGTATGACGTATTTAAGCAAAATATCATTGACTGGAATTACATAATCAATTTGTCATCAACATCAAATTTGTAGATCAGCAATAACATAAATAGTACGTATAAAATGTTTGAGCTACTAATAGTGAAGAAAAAGTGACGTCATAAGAGGAAGTATTGACAACAAAGAACTTCATTGTCATATTTTGTTCCTTATGCTTATAAATATAAAATAAAATATACAAACCCTTCTCTTTTATCAAGAGATATATAATAGAAATGTGATAAATTCCAACGACAAACTTGAAACTCCATCTTCTTGCCTCATTTCTCCCACGACTTCATTGTAGGAATGTGGTCCATCAACAAAAAAGCAAGCTAGAACGATGTTTCTCAATATTGATGAATTTGCGTCTATTTCAATCAAATAGTACTTAAAGTAGACAAAATAATCTTCACAATCAAAAAATGATTTGATGGTTAAGAGGGGTCCAATCGGGCCCAATATAAGTCTCATAAATACAATAAAGGTTCGAAACTATAACTAAAATACTTGGGTCAACAGCTGCTCAAAAAATATTAATTTTTTCGAAAAAAAGTTCCAAAAAAAATTTTTTGGGTTAAAAAAGTTTGAAAAATTATGTAATTATTAATTGTTTTTTAAAAAAATTCTAAATTTTAATTTTTTTCGAAAATCAACAGCTACACACAAAATAATAAATTTGGAAAAAATTTAAAAAAATAAATTTTGTGGGTTAAGAAATTTGAAAAATTTATAAAAATTTAAGAAAAAATATGGGAAAATAAATTTCTACTATTAAATTTTTCGGAAATATATTTAAAATATTAAATTTTTTCCAAAAAAAATTTCCAAAAACCACAGCCGTCCACAAAAAATTAAAATAAAATAAAATAACTTTTTGAAAAACAATTTCAATATATTAAATTAAAAAAAAAAACTTCAAATATTTCATTATTTGGATAAAAAATTAAAAAAATTAAATTTTTATAATTTAAAAAAAAAATTTAGAGCTATTCACAAAAATTTGAAGAAATTAATTTTTTGGAAATTTGAGCCTGAGTGTTGTTTTCCCTCTCCAAAGTGCCCTATACAAAAGAATTCAAGTAGGTTTAAATCTGTTGAGGAAGGGTCCCATATCTCTTTGGACCAGAGTCGAGTCATGTTATCTGTGCAGAACTTTTGGCATTTGGCGGAATGTGAGAGGTGGGGCCGTCCTGAGCCCAGACGTAGTAGCTAAAAAACCCCTAACAAACTAAATAAATAGATAAAATCCTTTGTACGCTCCTGATGTAGGAACGTAAAGAGAGATAATTAAATCTCATGACTTTATTGCGTCAATTAACAATTAATGTACACACTTTTAGATATACGTCGATCCCTTCAATCCTTTTTCCCACTTAGAATACATTGATACCTATAATATCTTAATGCTTTGTATCGCCTACGCAAGGCATTACTTAAATAATACCTAAGAGACTGATTCAAAAGTGCGTCAAATCTTTTCTATCAACAACATCCCTCGACCCTCAGTGTCGTAAAATAAAGAGTGGATGATGATCAGGATCCAGATAACTAAGTACTCGTAAGTACGGATACATTCATTGTCTTATCGGTAGCTTTATGTTCTTTACTCCTACAGAGGAAATACTTCATGTTTAACCATATTGTTATAGGCAGGTACTATGCTTCTTTATAAGACACAATAAGGAAATAATAGTTTACTTGTATAACGATTTTATACAGTTTTAGATCGATCAAAGTTACAAAAGTTGCAGATCATTATCGATATTTTATGTTACTAATTACAGGGTGGGTTACTTTTATGAAAAGAAAAAATGAACTTCCTAACTCCCACAAAAAATGGAAAATTTAACAAAAAATTTTTGTAAACTCTTTTAAAAATGGTTTGCATTTTTTTTAATGTACCCAAGTTCGATCCGCTAAAAATCACAACGATCTCAGACCAGTCTAGGATTTCTAGACCAAGACTCAACACTAGTAGGAAAAATTTCATATGGTGTGCGTCAATATAAAAAAAATCCTGAGCAAAAGTCCAGAAAAGAAAAAAATCCCAATTGTTTTTTTTTTTAAATTTAATATATTATAGACTAAGGGCACAGTATTTCATAGACATGTTTTAGTCATTTATAGGGTTTTTATTTCAATTATACCCATTAATTTTATCTATAGTTTAGAACCTTTATACGGCTTAAGATACTTATATTGGCACTGATGTGCCCCTTTAAACCATAAAATACGTTAATTTCTCATTCTATTATTGTGATAATTTTTTTGCCTACCAAGGGGTTAAAAAAAATTTATTTCCTCATATAAATTAACAATAACTCGCCAGAGAAAAAAAAAAAGCAAATGTAATCCACATTCGATTTTGAAATAAATCCTTTTTTTTTTGTTTTGCTTTTTTTTTAGAAAGATAATTATTTAATACAAAAGGATGTAAAATTAAATTGGCAAAATAACTTATTCC
Source organism: Lepeophtheirus salmonis (assembly GCF_016086655.4). Classification (NCBI taxonomy): domain Eukaryota; kingdom Metazoa; phylum Arthropoda; class Copepoda; order Siphonostomatoida; family Caligidae; genus Lepeophtheirus; species Lepeophtheirus salmonis. The sequence continues at coordinate 7,771,333 of NC_052133.2, read as the reverse complement.
ATAAATGCGATTTGTAAAAGTGTATTTTTTTTTCTTTCTGGAATTAATCCAGTTCCAATTAGTTAGTTTGAACAAATTACACCAATTTATCGTTCTTTAACAACAGACTTCATGAAATCATTTTTAGCTGTTTAGTATAATTGTTCGTGAAGTGTTTTGTGTTAAGTTATTTTTGATCATGTATATATTTTTTTATTACTCTGTATTTGGTGTCATCACACATGGAATCCAAAACGGATCAACAGTTTATTCTCAAATTTAGTGAGTAGACGTATAAATAACAAAGCATGTTCCTATGATATTTATTTGACCCTTCAAGGTCATCAAAAGCCTGCTTTTGACCAAAATAAAACCTTATTTTCCTTCTCTCTTTCTTTATCTTTATCCTTCTCTCTGTCTGATCCCTCTTCTTTTAGCCTTCTGTATCTCTCTCCTTCTCTTCTCCCTTTGTATTTTTCTAAGTCCCTCTCTTGATCTCTTTCTTCTACCTACATTCTTTTCTACTCCCCCTCCATTCAGCTCTGACCGCAGGCACCCTCTGCTAGTGTATACAGTATGTCAAAAATTGATGGTGGTTAAAAAAAATGAATTAACATAAACAAGTAATTTTTTTTGGCAAAAACTTTATTTACTTCCCAATATGACACCTGTAAGTTAAATACATTTTTTATGCATTTTGGCATTCCTTCATACAGATTATTCAAAGTATCTGGAGAAATTTTTCTCCAAGCTTTTGTCAGTTATTTTTTTTAATTCATCCTTTGAAGTTGCTGGCGCATTTTCATTGAGTTCCCCCTCTGGACAAAGGATCACAAATTTTCAATGGGAGACAAATCAGGACTGTTGGCAGGAATCCAATTTGTCTGAACACCACTTTTTTGCCTTTTTCGGGTGGTGAGAAGGGGCACCACCCTGCTGGAAAATGGCTCTTGATGTGTCTGACAACATTTTCCTCTTCAAAGGAGGTCCAGTTTCTTCAATACGATACAAAGCTGACATCAGAGACTTGCTGAGGATCTCCGTTATGTAGTATTCGGCCGTCACAGTTTGGTTTCGTGGAATCAGGTGAGAATATGGCACTGCATGGTGGCCGATAACGGCCCAAACCTGAATTTTTAGAGGGAATTTCACAGTTGGAGTGGGATCCACATCTCCTTTATCTCTTGCCATAACCCACTCTGTTTGGGGATTTGGGGCATGAATTAGCTCAAATGGACTTTCATCACTGAAGAGGATAGATATCCAGTCATCTGCAGTCCAGTGTTTCCGCTCACAACAGAATTGAAGTCCAGCCTTCCTTTGCTTTTCTGAAAGTTTTGGGTGTAGACGAGGTTTGTTTGTCAATGCATTCAATGCATTCAAAGGGTGCCTCAGATAGTTGTGGATAGATGACTTGGATATTGGAAAGTCCTTTGAAGTCAATCTTGCTGCAAGTTTCCTTATGGATTGCTTCTTTTTGGCCAAAGATTTTGAAATCACCAGTTTGGGAACTTTGCTAATTTTTTTCTTCTTTCCTCGACCCTTCTGATTTGCAAAGGCTTGTACATCCTTCCTTTTCTTACACCAATTATCAATGGTGCAGAGAGGAATCTGTAACACTTGAGCAACATCTCTTTGGCTTGATCGACCCTCTATCATGCCAACAGCCTTGGCCATGGTCTCCAAGGAGTGCTCTCTCACCATTTCGGATATTGAATTTCAACTAACATCCTGTCGTATTTTCTGAGCTCTTTTATACTGATGTATTATGCAATCATCGAAAATTATTGCATCAGACATTTTCAATATTGCCGGATGATTGGATCAGCCAAATTTCATTTTATTCCGACCAAAAGTAATTTTTTCTAAACTATAAAACGGATATTTTTAATACCGCTATTAATTTTTGGACATACTGTATATAAGATAAACCTATTTATACAAGTGATTATATAATAATTTTTGGGACTAATCCCTCTTAATGATTGCTACTAGCAACACCTTTAGTAGCAGTTAATCTCATTTCCAAGAAAACTTTAGAATCTATCCTCCAGAATTAAATCCTCCCACCTCCTTCTACACCCTGTAAGTTATTCTGTCGTACCCTAAATATTGTGTACATTGTATAAAGTCCATTCAATTTCATACAATACACAAAAGCTAGTTACAAATTTTGATCACTTTATTATCTATCTCTCTCACTCATGTAAAATGATGCCAATCAGATTATTATAAATCATGTATTTCTTTGTAAGTTGAACTTGGGGCAAGTTTTTGGAATCCTTTACTCTTTACTTGTTAAGTTTTTTTTTGGCCACTCAGAATCCCCTTGTCATTTAGCCTCCATTGTTGTAAATATATTTAATAAAAATCGTTTAATCCCCATGACAATGTAACAAAGACTGCATTCATAACAACAATCCTCCAGGATCAGATAATGAAAAGGGTGTGTTGAGTAGTTGGTACAGTCATACATTATTTGGTTATTTAATTAGGTACATTTGGAAGAGGGTGAAAGGCTTTTAAATGGCTCTTGTGTTATTATTATTAAATTGATGCCTGTCAACACAAATGCAAGCTTACGTATTTTTTAATAATATAAATTAATTATCTTCTATTTATATTAATAAACTATTCTAATTAATTAATCCTTTGGAGCCTGCAAACATTGCAATATCCCTATCAATTTAAGGGAAAAGATTAATTATTCTCTTTAAATGGGTCTATTTGGATGAGACGTGTCAAGGTTCTAAGATAAATTGAGATACCCAATTTATATAAAGTTTAGAACCTTTATATGATTTATAATACCTAATTTGAACTCGAAATGGCATGTTCCAATAACATCTATATATATTTCATTTTGAAGATGATTTTTTGCTGCAATAAGTACAATTTGCGACACTTCCAAAGGATTAATCAGAATGATTTGTCATTTATGATTCGTAACTTCCCTTGGAAACTTCATTTTGACTTTCGACAATAAACTTTTTTTTAGCATTTTTGAGAATTGTATCTGAATATAACGGACCAACCGTTATTATTTATCCATTTTAACACATAACGTTTTGAAGTTCATGGTGAGATGCTAGATGAATTAGGAAACAAGTTTATTAACTATTTATTGAAAACCAAAGAATATGTTTTAGTCAATGTATCTGCCTCCAAATTGATGGTGAGCTCCAGACGGTGGTGGAAGCTGATGCAGACCTTCTGGATATACTCAGCACCCATGGATGCCCAGTCCCTGGTGAAAGAGGTCTTAGGGCGTGGGAGATGTTGGGGTGTCTCCTTCAGGCCTTGGACTCCACGTCCTATACTATTCTATATCTGGGGTTGAGGTCTGGGCTCTGTGGGGGAGAGTGTCTGAGGTCCTCCCGACCTTCAACTGCACCGATACATACTAACTCGTCTTTTCGAGGGGGTCTTCAAGAAAGAAGGACTTCTAAGACAAACTCACATGGAGGAGGACCACGATCTCAATCCTCTTCTTGTACTTTGTGCTCATGGTGACGACTAAAACAATGTTTTTCTTAGTAATCGACAGCTATTTATGTTTTCTAAACATTGCTCATTGGAACATTATAAAATAATGAGTCGTAATCTCTCAAAATTTGCATAATGGAAATGAATAAATATTAAATGTTTGCCCGGGTTTGCTTATATCGGTTCAGAACCGTGATTTATGGTTATTGCCATGGATTTCCTGTAAATGAATCCTTTAAGGTACAAATGCCTTGATCCCCTCTGCTTTGTACAAACTCTTTAGTACAGATTTTGACTTGATGTGCCTTGGGAAATGAATAACAAATTACTAATTTAATTATATCAATGGTTTACATCTTAGCTTCAATTTATTGTGAATGACTAACATCTAGTGAATTATATAGATAATAATTAAAAATATTAAATATGTGACAAATATCTAAAAATTTACTTTGACTTTAAACGATTTGAATTAAACATATCATTCGGCTTATTCTTAAACAACATTAGTAAGGAATGACAAGAATCAAATTTGATTCATTTGAAAAAATGATCATATGAAACACAAACTAATAATAAGATCTGAATTTTTCATTTATCATGAATATAATAAATATAGAGATCTTGCTAACATAACTGAATATGATGTCTAAAGTTAGTCTAGTGATTTTGACTATTATTTCTTTAGAGAGATATATTTTTGCAAAAATTTAAATGATACTCAGGAAATAAAATTTTCAATATTCATATTGCTTGAACAATTTGTAACACAGACCAATTATAGTCTACAACTGATTTTTTTTTTCTGAATTGTGATAACTTGTATGACTACAATAATGGAATAGCATTTACCAGTCGAAATAAACTTGAAAGAATCAATAAGATACAAAAATAAAATAACAGATAACTCATAAATAAGAAATTAAATTTTGAGGAATATCTTTTATGTTTTAATTTATTTGTCAAACCAAATTGGGTTATTATTTTGTTACATTTTAACTATTGTTTTCAATAAAACACATAATATTATGCTCTTATGGAAAACATTTAATTATTATCTATTATAAATTTATTAGTGTGGAGATCCTAGATCTTTCCATGAGTAATATTTCAATATGGTGAGATGCTGCTTAGAAAAAAAATTCCCAACTCGATATGTTTGGGAATTGCAATTACATTCAGATATTCCAATTGAAGTATGTGTAAGTTAAGAGGTCATTTATATTTTTTAAAAACACATAATCACTTAAAAACTCCCAATAACAATTTATATTTTATAAGATAATATAATAGAATATACTTTGCAGACAAACCGTTCAAGAAAAGAGATATATATTATCGTTAAAAGTATAGAATTGACTTTTACTTGTTTTCCAATGACAAAATAGACTCAAAAGTAATAAAGAAATCAAGTGGGAGCTTGAATTGTTCAAGTTATATAATTATACATATAGATCGCACATCACAAACTCCATCTTATAAATGAAATTATATTAATGTAATAGGTCAAAAACTGAAGGACTCTTATCCATTAAAGTTTTCATAGAGTAGGTGACGAATCAGAGTTGACTTAAAGAGAAATGGACTCAATAATTTCATTGAAGGAGCTGTGGATGAAGAATGATAAATCTGTGTCTATTCCTTACAAGGTTTTTCAATCGATTATTCTGTCTTTTTATGAAACTACTTAGTTCTTATAGAAGTATACGATTATTCTTGGCAAGATCTGGAGGAATTGATGTATTCTTGAGTACAGAGGCAATGATTCACATGATCAGAGGTCACTATCAAAGATCTTGATGTGAAGGGACAATTAAAAGAGACGAGATCCCTTGAACAGAACACGAAGTTGAAGCAAGCAGCATCCGGAGGCATATGACTAAGATATCCAAATTGAAAAAAAAAATAATAATTCAAATATTAAATTTTCTTTTAAAAATCAAATATTCCTTAAATTTGGAGGGGGTTATTTGTTTTCATAACTTAGAAAAGTAATTAATAGCTAAATACTAATAATAAATAAAAATCGGAATTGCAAATTAAACATTATTGTCCAAATTGTGATTCTAGAAAAAACACCTGATTCACCGATTCCGGATTTTAATCAATCGTCCCATCACTAATTTACACCATCAATATATCGATTATCCATTTGGAATATTCAATTATTGCATTTCCCTTATTCCAAGTACTGTAAATCCTTCATCTCATTTTTTGGTTGTAACTTGAACAACACATATATAAAAGGACTTTGCATGATTGTACATATTTGTAGAAATAGGTAAATAAGAGAGAATAATAATTAAATACTTTACAAAATAAAAGAATATAAAAAAACCCTACTAATTATGGCATGGAATAACATTACTACAAGGTACAAAAAACTAGTTTTGTTTTGTTTTGTTTGTGTGAGTTGTTAAAATTTTTTATAGAATCGAGAAAAAAATATATAAGTATACTGTCCCCGTTCTTGGGTTAATATTTGTCTCCCTTTGCAAAAAGACCTTTTCTACTGGGTACAAATCCTTACCGGGGGCGTCTGCAGGATTATATATATTTATATGTTGTTGTTGTCGTGTTTTTTTTTTTGGGGGGAGCTTGGTTTCAGAAATTTTTGAAAAAAAATCTCAAAAATTTAATTTTTGGGAAAAAATTTCAAATATCTATGGCTGTTCACAAAAAATGATTGGAACAAAAATTCACAGTTATTAACAGAGAATAATTTTTTTTTGCAAAAAATTTAATTATCGGGAAAAAAAAATTTCAATATTCAATATTTTGGAAAAAAATTTCAAAATCCATAGTTATTTACAGAAAGTTAAAGTTCTGGTATCTGGTAAAGTATTTGGGAAAAAAATACAAAAGTGAAATTTCAAGTATTCAATTTTTGTCAAAAAAAAATTCAAATATCCACAGTTTCTCACAAAAATTAAATTTTTTGGGGTAAAATTTCAAAAATTAAATTTTTTGGACAAAAATTTCGGAAATCAATAGCTATTTGCAAAAAATCAACCTTTTTGGAAAACAATTTCATATGGTCCCAGCATAAAGTGGTTTCAAACACCGCAGAGTTCGGATAACGCTGTATTTTGAATTATTCTGCATATGCAGTATATCGTTTATTATATTATTATGATGCCAATTTATATAAATTATCTTGTTGTTGATGACATCATTCATATTATATAAATATTCATATGCTTGAACTTATAATTTTTCATACGGGGTGGTGTTGGGGATTATCCCGTTAGTATTTTATATCACACCTAGACTTAAAACTTTTGTTTAACTTACTTTTATAATTATATTTAAATATATTTTTATTATGCATTTTTAGAACCATATAGAACAAAACTAAGTGGAAAATATGAACACAATGACTATCTATTACAGAATAAACATCCTATCGCTAGTCATGTACTACGGATCTCACGGGTGAAAAATTTGCAGTTCATGGGACATGACAAATTGCTGTTTCGCTAAACAGTGTTTTTTCTCAGAAACTTATAACATCATAAAAATACTTGAAAAAAAATTAAATTGGCATGTACGTACACCGACAATAATGATATAAGGAGCCTATAAATTTGCCAAAAGCAATCTTTTGATTGCTTCTTGCATAAATGCATATAGAGCATGAGTAGGTAAATACTTTTTCGAAACCGGGACAGTCTAATATGTATGTATGTCCGTATCTACAAACACAAGGCAATTATACAAAGAAAGAATTAAGATGAAGAAAAAAATATACATAATATGTTCAATGTACAATTTTTTTCGTAGTTATACTTATATGTAATGCTCATAACATACATTCGTACATAATGAAAATTTGGAGGCAAAACAGTTAATAAATGTGGAGCGTTAAGATTAAAATAATCTTGAACAAAAATCAAAATAAAGAGAAGAAACCCTATTTATTATTTGACTTCATATTTAGAGATTGGGGGAAGCAAAAAATATTTAATTACGATGCAACACGCCGGTGTAAGTGCCACAAAAGTTGCAAAGACCGATTGCATCTCCATCCGTACTCCCAGTAACATCAAGAAGGTCATTACACCACTGGTACAGCCAAGAAGAACCAAAGCTCTGTAGCAACAATATGGGGAGTTCTGGCCTGCCGCTATGGAGTCCTCCTCCAGCCCTGACCTCAACTCCTTAGACTTTGCAATGTCGTGTGTCTAGGAGAATATCTGCAGTATCTCTCATCCAAATTTGAATTCTCTCCGAGGTGCCATCATGAGTGTTTCATTCCACAAAAATAACTTTTTGGGTCACGTTGCTGTAAGTTTTGGATCCCCAGTCTGTACCACTAATAGAGAAAATGAGTATTTGATTCCCTGCAGATTTTGTAAGTTTACCCGATGAGAAAGATTTCCTACGGGTTTGAGTTACGGAGAATGCCTAGAGTACTACAATACCTTAACAAACTTATTCTTGAGCCACTTTTTTGTTGCGTTGGGTGTATGTTTTGGGTCATTGTCGTGCTGGAAGACCCATTACTCTAACCATCTTTTTGTGCTGCTATGAGGGAAGCAGGTTGTTGCCTAAGATTTCCCAGTAATATCCGTCTTTACTTTGATGCAGTTATCCCTTAGTAGAGATTCTCTAAAACTGTTTTTGGGGGTGTTTTTTACTAATTAAACACCCTCTAAAAGGTTTTAGGACACTTTGCCAAAAGATAGTTGGACGATTCATTGTTACAATACTATATAATTACAAATATAATTCCCAGTCATGTTATTCCAATAATAAAAGATAAAATGTTGAATTATTTACCCAGAATGTGTTGATGAATAAATAATGGACTTATTTCCTTATGAAAAGACTTCCACAAAACTCAGGAGATAGTCATACATTATTTTCTTACTTCATACATACAGCCCAATATCTGATAGACATACTTGAGTCATTGAAAGGTTTACTACTCCAATTATTGGGATGAAGGGAGATACCCGAGAATTTTAACTGTAGTTTATAATTTTTATTTGATTTAAGAGACTTATATAGGTTCCGATATAGCCCCTTTCAATCATAAAATCTATCAATTTATCATTCTTTTATTGCAACGATCAATTGTATCCTCTTGAAGTGCAATTCGTGACACACCCATTGGGTTGATAAAAATACTTTGTTGATAAAAATGGAGGATAATTTGTCGTTGAAGAATACAAATGTAAAATCAATTTCAATAAATATCCTTCCATCCATCTTGACGGAGCATATACGTATTTTTAAAAGAAAAAAATAATATTATTACTTGTTGTGTACTTAGATTCATAAGGAGAAAGCAAGTATATAATATTTATTTTAAAGATTAAGTCCGTAATATAATATAGAGAATAAGTCATATTATAGTTTGTACATCTAGGACAAAAAATAATATAAGAAAACGATACTCAACCATGAAATAAGTGAGAAACGAGAGATCCACTGTTAGTATTTTAAGGCAAAATTATGAACTAAAAAGGTGTGATAATTTTTTGATGAGGAAAATGTTAGGATATAATCATTAAATTAGCAGGGGGGGGGGGGTTAAAATCAAATTCAATTTTTGCACAACTTTTGGGAATCAAGAGCATTTTTTAAACAACATCCCCTACCCAGAAAATTACTTTTTCTCCCATGAAAACGTATTTATTTAATTTTTTTTCAAAGTAATAAGAAGAAACTCCAAGGTCATAAAGGTCATAAAAAAGGTCAACTTCTTCTAATTTTTTATATTGGCGTCTGTACTAGGGTGTCCAATCTTTAGGGTGACCTTTGAATTCGATCTTCTTTTGTATTTTAATGAAAAATAATGTTGAAAAAGTTTCACTCTTCATAGGCCGGTTTTTGACCTCTATAGCCATTTGAAAATGAGTTTTTTTAACAACATTCTCTATTTGTAAAGGGATTCAAAAAGTTTCAATTTGAAAGTTATGCTGCTTAAGTTGAGAAGTTTCGATTTTAAAGTTATGTCGCTGAATTCCAAAAGTTTAATAAAAAATCCTTTTCTGAACAGATCGATAATATATATAATACAAATTTCTTATTTTGTAGAAAAATAAATTTTAGCTGAACGAAATACATCGGATATTCATAGGTGAAAAAATATTTTTCGGGGTAGGGAGGGGGTTGGGTAGGATTTTTTTCCCAGAGGGCTTAAAAGATGTAAAATGTAAAAACATTGAATGCAACAAGTTATATCTGTATTAGTTATCTCTTCAACTATTTAGCATTGTAATTCATTTTATGAATATCGTTTGCTCAGAATAGCATTAATATATCTTATAGTAAATTTAGTCATCTTTAAAAAGTTATAAAATAAAAAAAGCGTTATTTTTAACTATTGTCATGATAATTAAATAAGAAGTAACTTTTGTTTAAAAAGTTAGCAATTTTCAAAACTTTATGGCCGTTGAGCTACCTATAAATATTTTTCTATTTCGCTGAAACTTTGCCAATTGTATTTTTTATCAGTAAGAACTGATTATGACCCTGGAACCTGGACATTCCAACAAAAATACACAATAAGAAACACCCTAGTTAATTTATTAAAAAGGGTATTATGACTCAGTCCAATATCGAATTTATTTTTTGTTAATTAATTGTTTTCAAATCGTTAAAGGATTTTTTTCGGTCTCAAAAAGTAAGATGACTTTTCAAATTTTGTGGCAACGTAAACTTAGTATACTCGATTTTTTTGATTTTTGTACACTAGCCACGTACACATATTTACTGTTTCAACTATGAATATAATATGTTTAGCTTGTTTGTGAGAGGAATAATGCTTATAATTATTTTGCGTGTTTGGGGATTTAAAAACCTGGATCAAAGAATACGCATCAAATTTTGTTTAAAATCAATGAAACTATGTGCTCCAAAACACTTGAAATGTTGACAGTGAAATACAGTGAAACTGTTGTGAGTAAAAAACAAAAAGAGTTTTTACAAATGGAACAAACTCTTCCAAGATGGCCAGGAAGATTCCAATGACTTTTGAACGTTTTGATTACTTTTTTTTCGTCGACCGTGGTATAGTGCATCAGGAGTTCTTACCATATGATCGTACGGTCAATAAAGTATAAGGTATGCGCCATTTAGCGGGGATTACATTGAGGAGGAAAATATAAATATTGATGAATAAATAAATATTTTTTCATAAAAATACAAAGTCACTTCGTATGAAAGGTTAAACTCCAGAGGTTGCTATAGAAATACTTCAATAATAACAAAAAAAAAATATTTTTACCAAACTGGTTAATAAGGCCTTTGCGAACTTGCTCACTCAATATGACCTTCTTCAGCATCAATCACAGTCTTTACACGTTCCTCAGACAAGTTGTCCCACTCAGCCACTATGACAACCTTAATTGAGTCCATATTTGGGTGTGGAGTTTTGTTGATTTTTTCTAACCGTTGTGCTTTGCACAACAAAGTCCAGCGTGTTCAAATCTGGCCAGGAAGTGTCCAAATTTATTTACCTCCTGGTCTTCATTTGTGTATGAAAAAAGTCCTAAATGGCACTTCACATCCCTTCTGATGGTCCAACTAGCGACGGAGAAGTCGTTGGCAAGGAGATTCCTCGATTTGATGGGGTCCTCCTTGATCTTCTAATCAAAGCTGGAAAGGAAATCTGGATCCTTCTTTAAATTGTACCTTCCACATCAACCTTTCCTAGATGGATGACACATGAAAAATCCTCAGAACCATCTCTGTTTAAACTTTGTATGACGCCATTGTACCGTCCTCAAAATTTGAAATAACAAATGATACAATAACAATTATATGATCAATCGGTATGGACCGAATTTTAAATATGTACGATTTTATTTTGGACCGAACTGGACATAATTGTTTTTTCTTGGACCGATCTAGACAGTATTGTTCCTTCGGACAGGTCCAAAACAAATTTTTCTATGAGACCAAACTTTTTAAGGACTTAAACGGTTTAAACAAAATCATAAGGGTCTCCGATAGGCATAGGATTAACTGACCGATACCCATGAAGTCATTGTAAAGTGTTAAGAATTAGAAAATGAGTGATGTCATAGTCATTTATACACACAGTCGTTCTAGATGTAGTTTTAAATATGACCGACTTTTTTTATTTTGCCCTTGTACCAATCTAGACCTAATTGTTGCTTTGAACCGATCTAAACCGAACTTTCTAATTCAACAGATCTATATCAAACTTTCAAACAAAATCATAAAGGTATCAGCCCAACACTAGTTTGTATGTACCTATCAAGGATCCATCAAGTCCTGAGGGTTACCATGAATAAAAAGGAGGGGAAGGAGCTATCAAATTGAAAGAGCCTTTAAAAACACCTTTGTATCATAATTTATACATTTTGATGTTTGTAGAGCAAATATAAATCTAAGGAGTTTATATAATATAATAATAAAATAAATATAAAAGGGACCGATTGTTTAGTATGTGACGTTTCACAGTACAATTGATTTTTTTTATGAGTAATAATAATATTATCATCATCATCAATTATCCATTTAATGGAAGAAAAACCAATCCCAATATTTATAAACTTTCCCATGAGTATCAAGGACCATCTAAAATAACTCTTTATTATTTTCTTATAACATATACATACATATTTATAATAAAATTATCTTGTCAAATCATGGAAAATGAATTTTGTGTACAGGGTAGGGCATTGAAACGTGGACTGTTAATTATTATTTATTTTCTCATTACTATGGAAAATTTTAGTTATAATTTTTTTAATATTCTGCTTCCACTGTCCTTTTTACATAAAGAAACTATACCAATCATTGGTTCATTTCATCATCATGAGCAAGCCACAATAAAAAAGGCAGCGCATCTCAAATCTCTTAGATGCTGGAGTTGATGTGATCAAGATTATAAACATTGTTAAGTGTTCTAGAAGCCTAGTTTTTAAACTGTACACGATAAAACAAATGGAGATGACCTCTCCAGGATGTCAAAAGGTGAAGGGCATAACTTAAAGAATGATACAAAGATCTTTTTAAGTTTGGAGAAGAATATAAAGTAGGTTCTCACAAAGTCAAACAAACACCTCTCCAACGACTTCTTTGTGGGTACTAGGACCATCAGGAGAGCTATAAAAAACCACTTGGGATTAGTTTCTTTCACAAGGATCCCACACCACCTTCTCACAGAAGACATTAAAACAAGGAGGCTCGAGAGGTGCAAGATGGATCAATGGAAATGGGAATATTTAGAAAATTTTCTCGAACAAGCAAATTTTCACAGTTGATCCATTCTACAGCCACTAGAACGACCGCGTGCTTGCAGAAACAAAAGAATAGGTCTAAGGTGTTTACCACATCAAACATCCGGCCCAAACAATGGTCCTTAGAATTTTGACCTCTAATGGAAAGAAGCTACCTTCGTTTTTTTTCAAGGTTGGGAGAAAATCGTCCAGGAGGCCTACTATAAGGCGCTTAGGTACACCATCTTGCAATGACTGAAGACCAACTATCCGGAGGGTACCTAGGCGTGGAACTAGGACGGCGTCTCCTCTCATACGTCCGCTAAATACCAAAAGTTATGTGCAGATAACATGGCTCGATTCTGGTCCATTGAGATGTGACCCCTTCCTCACCAAATTTGAACCCACTAGACTTTTGTATATAGGGGTGCTTCGGAGAGGGGCACCAATAGGACCTCACACCCAAATGTGTATTCACTGAAGTCCTCCATAGTGGCTGTCATTAACTCCTGTATGGCCTTCAGGCGACGTTTAAAGGCTGTGATTGATAATGAAGGCGGCAATATTGAGTGAAAAAGGTGTGACAAAAACCTTTCTCTAAATGTTTTCTGAACATTATTTTTTTTCCTATTATTGAAAATATAAAATTATTGATGTATTTTTAAATCCATCTTACGAGTCCATGTTTTGTTTATCTACCCTGTATATGTATATTATAACAGGGGTTCTCATTTTTTTTGTAATGCCAGGTAATCAGGCTATAGAATTAGTAGTTTCATTCTAAAGAAGAGATCCCCCCCCCTCTTATATAATAAATATATATAACCCTGTGGACGGCCCTGCTTATATTGGTACCAGAACAGATATAAAAATATTAGTATCGTAACAACACTAATCTATTTATAAATTCGACTCATTATGTAACAATTTCAACACACATTCAAAGAAAATGTAGCTCCTTACGAATCTAAAAATATTTTATCAGTTAACTCATAATCATAAAACTTAATGAGAAGGATCGTTAAAGATATTTAATAAATTAAATAATAGATTCATCTTTATATCTATTAGAATGATTTCTGAGTGCATTTAACTGACATATTTCTAATTTATATTATTAAATTTCGTTACTCACAGAATTATAAAGTTATGTGGTACTTGTTAGGATGACAAAACAGTATCAATGCGGGAAATATAACCTGCCATTTGCTAAAAAAAGTAAAGAAAATCAACATAAATCTTGACAATTTGAAGAATGTTTTTGAGGAGAGCAACTTAGCTGTCATGACAATTCATTAGATTGTCTGCTACCTAATGAGGTCATTCATCTTGCAATGTTTATTATTCAAAAAGGTCGCATACATTAACCAAGAAAATAAGATATTTCACCCACAAGACACACAGATTTATCACAGACAAGAAAGAGCAAGATTTTTTGCAAAAGAACTCAATTCAGTCAAAATGTACCAACTCATTGAATACTCAAATTGTATTATTAATTTCATTTATTCGAGTCTTGAAAATTCAAGCGGGTTAGTGTGCAAGGAACCCAATAGTTTTTATAATCTCTAGAGATGACAATGTTGTCTATTTTGGGAATATTACAAAACCGAAAATCAATATGGTAACCCTGAAAATTTGTAGTATTTTTTGTAAGAGAGTAGATTAGCTGTCTTGGTATTTCATTAAATCAGCTACAATCAGCTGTGACAAGAGAGGGGAGAAGGAAATAAAAAGAAGAATTACTCCAATATTAATCCTCAATTCTACTCTGTGTCCAGCAAATACTTACAATAACAAAACACGAATGTTCAATCAGATTTTGAATATATTTGAATGAAGTAGAAAAGGAAGTTAACTACTAAGAAGTTAAATAATAAGGACAACAACTGAGAAAAAGAAAACTCAATTTTCAAATTACCAATTAAAAAAACGAAACAAAAATAAACAGTAAAAAAATTCGTCTGGTTTTCATCTCAAGTAATCTCTGTCAGAAAATATTAGGTTTGGAAAAAAGTAATTTTGTATTTCTCACCCTTTTTTTCACACATTCAATTTAAGTCTTAGCATATAAATAAATTTTTGAAGTATATCTTGTAAGGATCAGACGATACAGTGTTGTGAAGGTGTGAGTGTTACTACAAACGCTTTTTAAATGTTATTGCGCTTGGTCAATTCTGACGTGAATTATTGTGCGTCGAGTGTAGAGGTTTCAATGGAAGAAATATGTTATATTTTGCATTTTTACATCCTGAAAGGGAAAAACGCGTCGAATTGTGGCCAAGAAAATTTGTAATGTACACTGGGCCGATACTCTTCTTGTTCGTGTATTACAACAGTGGTTCGAGCATTTTTTTCCCCCACTCAATTCTCCCCTTACCTGTGAACAACTCGACCATAGGAAGCTGGCGATAGAACAGAAGTTCCCGGCATTGACAACACGACATCATCAAGACAACGCTTGGTTGCTCACATCTTTGATGATACGCCATAGGAAGTTCTTATGCTTCCACACTACATTCCCAACCTTGCACCAAATGACTACCACCTGTTCCTGTTTACGGGCAACAAACAGGAGGTATAAATTCGGCCTCTATAGAGGCATGCGAAAATTGTTTGTCCAAGTCCTTCTACGAAAAGGGCATTGTGAAGTTGGATTCTTGTTGGCAACAAGTTATTGAACAGAACAGGGTATATTTGGATTAAATTGGACGATTGTAACACGTCATATAAATCATTGAAATAAATCAAAAACATTATTACAAGGTGTTTTGGTCCACCTACACCATTTTACTTCACTTTTGAAGGTTTGGAACTTCATGCACTCAGAAAGGAATCTGTGATAGCTACTTAGGTTTATCTGACACCCCTGTCCGTCTAGTCAGAAACAGCTTTCTTTGCTTAAAGTCGTGAACCAGCCAAGGAGGTTTTGATGAACTCCAGGCTACTTTTTACAATCCCTCCACGTCTTCTAGTATAAAATTGTTCCTCTATTGATTGGAATCCTTATCTATTTTCACTAATAAATCTTGAGAGGATGAAGAGAAGAGAATGTGATCCATTTGCAGTTCAGCAATCAAAACCTCGTGGCATTTATTTCATGATTACCAAAGCGTCTCCCATATTGTAGTTTTGGCCACCTGGTTGCTACAAAAATCATATGAGGCTCCAATCTTATTGGATGAATGGCTGGTAATGTCTTCTCCCAGTCATAAAAACCACTTTAAACCAGAAGCTGTAATAGTTAAAGTTTTATCAGTCCTCTACAAGGCCAGATCTTGCGATTCCAACATACCAGAGGCTGGATAAACTCATGGCGAAGTAATTAAGATGCTTTTAGGGGAGGAATACTCTTACTGAGTTCCTATAAAGCTTACCGACTGACCTGGGAATTCTCTAGGCCAGAGAAATTCGAGATGGCTCTTCTTTGTTACTAATTAATTAAATAAATGAAAAGAATTCGCGGGTAGTAATGTGAACAGCGAGTTGATTGATACTACGTTCATATCTCATACTGAAAAATATATCGGAGGAAAGAAAAGAGGGAGGAAGGAGTCTACCGATTGTTTTTATGTTGACGAACCGCATGTGCAATATTGTTTTTTAATCATTTTTAAAATACTGTGATATTATTTCTAATTTATTCTATGTATCAATATTTTCGTTTGAATTTTCAATAATGTAATATTTACGATCTTGTACAGAATAAATCAATACTCACAATAAAGAAATATACAAAATTACTTTTTCCTAACTTATTATGTCGTCTATTAACGTTGCCAACATTTAATTTTCTTTTTGACTTACACTCATTTGGATTTCGAGAATTTTCACATCTCTAAAAATCAATGAAAATAAACTCCCTCAAATGAGCAGCCATGATCCTGTTGTTACTATGATATACACATATAACGATTGCGTTCTATTTTAGTTACATTAATCGGTACATAGACACTATTTTTCAAATCCGTATATAATTAACTCACTAACAGACAAATCCCATGTACTACTCGTATTTACATTAGAACATATTATGCCTTTATTTATATTTCAACAACCTCCTTAAACGTTTAGGAAATGGAATTTCTTTGTCTTGTAAAAAGCGTAATGACATTAATCCAATATACTATTATCTACTTTGATGTTTTTGAACTCTCTCTTCTTTGAACTTATAAGCACGTTTTTATCCATCCGTCTGTGCATAAATGTCTAGAATTTTTCTTTGACTTTTGGATATAACTTTTTAATTTATGCTATGCACAAATAAAATTATAGGAGTTTTTTTTATTTTAAGAATACGTGTCCCGTCAACACAAAGCAATCTATAATATTTTTTTTCCAAATTCAGAATGAATTACATTTTTATTCTTCATTGACGAATCATGGTCAGTTTTTGTAGACAAATCATTATTATTCACCCTTTGGATGTGCTACAAATTGCACTGGAAGTAGTCAAAATTGATCGTCACTGTAAAAAAATTATAAAATGATTGAATTGATGTTTGAAAAGGGCCTATCCGATTTTTAATCAAATAACGGTTCGTAACTATAGCTAAAATTTGTGGGTATCTTTACTCATCTCAATAATTTTGAAAAAAAAACCCTCAAAGATTCATCTATAAATATATATATATATATAAAATGAAGGTAAAAAAATTTATTTTCTCTTCTTCTTGATTTTCGTTTAAGATTACTTTTATATTGATGCTATTTAAAGTAGACAAAATTGATCTTCATAATAAAAAAAAAAGAGAAATTGATTGATTTTATGGTTAATAAGGCCCCATATGGAGGCCAATATATTTATCTGAAATCAAATAAAGTTTTTAGTCAATATCTAAAACTCTTGGGTATTTGAACTCATAACAGTAATATGAATTCAATGCCCCTATTATTGACTGAAATATGTCTTTGAAATATTGGGCTGTATAGATATATGAAGTAAAAAATTAGTTTTGGGATTTTCTCCTTATCTTGAATTTTGTTCAAGATTGCAATGCTCACCATATTTTTATTTCTTCTAAATTTTGTCAACATACTTTCCTTTTTAATAAAAAAAAACCCTTCCTTTTATAAAAAAAATATAACAAATTTGGATAATATAATAGGCTAAGGAATTTTTGGCCCCTTGAACTTCAAGACTTATAATATATAAATGTATATTTTATATACTTAGTATGTAAATAAACACAATTTGCCCCCCCCCCCTTGAAAAAATTTCAATCCTTTGGCCCTTACTAGAATAAATTTCAAGCTCCACTTATGTCTATACTCCATTTTTTTCCGAATGGCACCATTGGAATATTCTGACGTTATAGCAGTGTTGTAGCACAAGACTATGGTTACAAGAAGAGTATGGAGGGTTGCTACACCGCCTCACAAATATATTGTTGTAAAATTTGTCGGAAAGACAACGTTTTCTGTCAAGCAATCAATGTTAGTTTGTCCATTTGTTTTTTGTCACAGTTAGAAATTAAAAATATTCATTGTCGCCATTTTTTTTAAATCAGCCCTTTCCCCTCCCTTCCAATAAAAGGTCATTTCATAGACCCACTGTGAAGACGTTTTAATTAAGAAAACATAAAAAACTTAAATGGGCACTCGGTAGAGCGAAAAACCTCTCCCTAAAGTCGAATTAAATTATGTATCTTAATTTGTTCCAAAGTTATGATCGATTATGCCTTTCAAAATTTAATGAACTTTAATATTGACCATATATAACCTTCTTACCAAGTTTGATTAAAATGTATCTCTAACATTGGCCGTAATCCTGGTGACTAACAAACAAACGGGGGGCAAAAACTAAATCTTCGTTGAATTTAGTTGCTGAAGGTAATGAGTTAATAGCCTTGTGGCGGTAACCGTAGATTAAAATTCTGATTCTGGATTTTTTTTTCTTCACAAAAGTCAAATATTTTTCCATATTTCAGAAACGAAAATATTTTAGCTGCAATGTGCTATGAATTTTTTGAATGCAAAACCATGATATATGGCTTTAACATATAACGAGTAGAAATCTATTCGTGCCAAAAGCTAAAGATTTAAAAAGTCATCAGTCTTACCTGAGTGGAGATGAAGCTTTAAGCTTCAAGTTTATAAAGTGAGAGAAATTGTGCCTATTGTAGACTAACTATTAGGAGCAGTGGTGTGCAATCCATGTTATTATTTTTTAGCCTATATAATTATAAAAATATTTGAAAATGGTAGACGAATTTTCATTTTGTGCACTCCAAGCAGTTGACCCGTCAGCAAGTCCAAAACGTTGGAGAGGAAGAAGGGTTCTGTCAAAAAGGCCAAAATTGACCAGAAGGAGTTAAAAAAAGCCCAGGTGAATCCCCTTAAGTCCACGAGGGCCCATACAAGAGGTTTCGGAGTTTAACACCAGAGAGCTATCAAAAAAGTGGATGGAAAGAGGTTTTGTGTGGGTGGAGAGGCCAATTTTGACACCAGCAATATAAAAACCCCCATCTTTCCATTGTAAAACTCTTTTGAATGAGTTTTTTTTTTGTTCTTTGAAATCTTTTTTGACACTTTTGGGCCCCCACAGCCCTGATGCCAACTCCCTCGACTAATTCTTTTGGGTGTATCTCTACAAGGGAAGGCCGTCAGTAGAAACTGCGAGACCCTTAAAGCCACAACCAACCCACAGTGGGACGCTATAACAGAGGTCTAGACTCTGCATCCACAGCGTGTGCCAGGCCATCCACCGCTGTCTGGATTCCTTTTCAGATTTCCTTGCTCAGGAACACATCTATTTATAGTATTAATTTTGTTGAAATTTCTTGGTTAATTAATAAATTATATCTTGTTGAAGTTTAAAATTCAAAGTGTACAGATTTTGATGGATCACTCCTTAGCAGGTTTTTTCACTGGTTTAACGATTTGTCAGAAAGTATAAAGCCAAAATTACCCTAGTTTTGTCTACAAGCTCAACATCTCTCCTAAATAAAAATTTTAAAAACAGCCTGATTATTCTATTCTAGAAAAAAAAAATGATTCAAATTGAACGGATCATTTTCTGCACGATATCAAAATTGAAGACAAAGGGTTAATAAAAACAGTTTGAGAAAATGTTTCAAAAGCCATATGATATGAACTACGTACACAACGAGACTTATGTTGTTAAATGATTTGGTAACAAGATAGTATCATAGGTAGGATGACACTCCCAACACGAGCATTTTGGCATGCTGTTGCTGCTATTGTCGTTGTTTACTATGATTTGAATTGCATTTTAATATTTTTTTTTTTTTTAAAGTATCAAGCCTAAGACTTATAATAATAAAACTACTCGTATTTATAATATTTGAATGTCACGCCTACTTAAGTGTACATATAACTGTTGCTTCTTCAAATACACTTGATGCAACTGAAATAGTGGCCACCTGTCATCACAAAAACAAGCTAGACTGATTTTTCTCCAAAATGAGCGTAAATTACATTTGTATTATTCAAAAGTTGCAGTTAAGTATCCAAATTGGATTGTAACTATTTAAAAAGAATGAGAAATGGATAGGTTATATTGTTAAAAGGGGCCACTATACGTCTGTGGTAATAATGGTTCTAATCTACATCTAACAAAAATTCATTAGTATCTTAACCCATCCCAGTAAAAGTCCCTGTAATTGACTCAAATATGCCTATGAAATATTGGGCTGTATATGTTCTATATTTACATAAATATGTGACCCGTCAACACTAAAGCAAGTTAGAATGATTGTATTATCGTCAATTACTATTAGCAAATTATTCTTATTAACTCTTTGGAGGACCCGCAAATTGTACATAAAATAGCCAAAATTTATCGGTTCAATAAAAAAAAATTAAGGAAGTGAGTAAATTGGGGCCTATATATGTTTCTTAAATCAAATTGAGGTTCTAAACTATAGTTAAAATTTTTGAGTATCTTAGCTAATCTCATAAATGTGAATACAGAGTCTATAATTTACTCAAATATGTCCATGATACATTTGGATTTAATGGGTATTGAATGCTTGACTCAATAATTCCGTATGTAGCTTTGTATGATTCTTCTTAATATACTTCTAGACACACCAGAGCCAGTACCTCAGCTTCTGGACTACAGCATCTGGTGACAAGTGGAGTCAAAATTCTGCCAAGTCCATCACAGTAAGATTACTGACTTCATATTCTCAGTGAATAAGGACTGAAAGAAGATGAGCTTTGTGTACACCTCCCACATATGCAGGAGATGCAGGGTGTAGACGCCTCTGGTTTGTGTGGACTTCCAGCCTCCTTGGACGCTGTCAGTTACACTAATGGTCGCCAAGTTCATAAATGATGTGTTAGTATAAATATTCAATAAATCTCTCGTCGATGTATACCATGTCCGAGATCCTTTATCTTTATTCTAATTATAATGAAGTACAGCATCCAAGATGGTCCCTGATATGTACAGAGTGGAACTCAAAACTTGTAGTTGCATTACTAATTTACTAATATAACGTGATTTGTGTAGAAATCAACAAAACACAATACGTTCCAATGAAATATTTAGCTAAACTATTTATTCAATATCTCCTCCTTTAGAACCAATAACAGCCTCAACACGCCGGTGAACAGATTGGCAGCTCTAGACAATGAAGGTCGTGTCCATGGCGTACATTGCGAATCCAATTTTGGATGGTATGTACGGGAGAAACTCTTCTCCAAGACGTTCAAAACTACAAAATATCCATGGGGCCTGAGGTCAGGACTGGATAAAGGCCACATGGAGGCAGAAAAGAAGTTATCCATATGGCTGCTTCGGAAGTTTCTTGGTACTGTAAGCAGTCTGGATGATGATGCCAACAGTCTCTGCAGTCTTCTCGATACTGACACGGGAGCGGAGGTGACTGCACATTTTTTTTTTTTTGTAGTTGTGCAGACATTCTTATACTTAGTGACGTAGGAGAAAAACAAAAACCCGTGTATTTTTGTTTCGACCGACGTATGGTTGCGTAATGAAACCTTGTAAGTAAAAATAACATTAATTAAATCGTAATTAAATGTTACTCCGTGTGTTATGTTCTCCCTGAGTATACAACCGTAAAAGTTTGGTATGAATTAAAACAGTAAATAGGCATTTTATATTTTTCATCATTTTTGTTCAAAATTATTTTTATGTTGATGCACCAAGTATATATATATATGTATATACCAGTGGTTTTAATCATTCGACAAATTATATATGATGTAGGTAGGCAATCTCAATCACGACAACCCAATACCCGTACACAGTCATCATTACTTCGTACATAGTTTATTACTTAAACAAATGACATTGTAACTAATACTCTGTTTGTATCTCATTCTTTGAAGCTATAAATACTTAAAAACAATTATTATTGTTTTTAAATTACATTATAACCAGAATTTACATATACTAGTATATTATACAAAGACAAGCATTTAATCTGGTTTTACTAACTAAGATGATATGCAATACCTACATTAAATCACTTTTAATACACAAGGTGCGCAAGCTAACTGTCCTGCGAAAAGGTTTTTTGATTTTCATATTAAAAAAATAAAAATAAAACCAGATTCTGACAGCTTAATGGATTCTGATATATTTTATTTAATAAAATCCCCTCCAGCCTCTGTTATAGCCTCTATACGAGGCCGAAAGTGCAAATCCTGGGCTCGTCTTTGGTGTTGCAGGGGTTTTTGTTGGTTTATCATTCGATGGTGCTGCATACATAAAAATCCATCAGATTCAAAATTTTCCTCGAGGCAGTGCTGTATCGATCTTATTTTGGACCGACGGCTGCAGTCCAGTCTAGTTCCATCCAGTCCACTCCCACTTCTCGACTGGAAGAATGTAAACTCGATCCCTCTTGACGTCATGCCAATGAGGGTTTTTTCTTTTTTTAATATTTCTATATATAAGAGAATAAATTATATACCCAAGAAACTATATAATATGTTCGTATTATATTGTATTATAATGAAAATAATATTATTTTTTGAAGATGTGTGCAAAACTTATAATGCATATTTTATATATCTTTTTGGCTTAATAAGCCATTGATATTTTTTATGAAAAATTTCAAGGGCCGGTTCCTAAAGAACGATAAGGACCAACACAACACTTCGAGCCATTTTGCTCGCTCTGAGTGCAGATTCAAAGGAGGGATCCGTAGGTTTTCCAAATATTTCCAATAGATTCCATTTTTTTTCCAACTGATTCAAATTTAAACATACTATCTACCAAACAAAAAAAAATCAGCTGACAAATTACCTGCATTTGACCAAAAGAGGGCGCCAAAGTGGTGGCATAGATAGCTTGCGCACCCTGTACTTAAATAATGAATATTTTGAAATATGAGAAGATCATAAAAACCTTATAATAACAGAAAATTTTTTGCCACATCTTTTGGGAAACAAAACCTGATTGTATGAATCGTATAGATAATTTTGAGGAGGCATCAGCATTGTTGATGTGGAACATTTTGGGGTCTTAAAAAACCTAGGTTTTAAAAAAATGAAAACTCTTTTTTTTCATTAATATGGAGAAATATAGTATTGTAACTATGTAATATAGTAATATAACTATTGTATGCCAAAATGTGACCAACCAATAAATGCACTTATACTTGTAGACCCTATACAAAAAAGTATATCTCTAATGCATATCTTTATTATATATCTGACCCCAAAATGAATTAAAAATATGTTATTGCATTGTTATACAAACTTATTTTCATATTGTAATTAATTATTACGATGAAAGGGATAAGTAAAAAAAAAAAAATGGTCTCGTTTTACCGAAATTTCAGCCTTGAGTCTATTCGGGAAGGCATCGCACAAGGCACGGGAAATCCCCATGGGAATTTTGCCCCATTCTTGAGTTAGGGAGGCTTTGAGTGAATCAGCACATGGAAGAAAGCCTTACACCAGAATGTAGTTTACGTACTCTACGCTGTTAATTTTGACTCCCAACGGAAAATATTTTATGTCACACAACCTCTTTACTTTGAAAGGGAGAATTCTTGAGGTATGAAGATTATAATATGTAAAGTTCTTTCAAATAAATTGCATATACACGCATGATTGTCGTGGTAACCCACCTTTACTCGCATTATGATTATCACTGATAACAATAATCATTTACTTTTAAGATCTCTCCCAGCTAATCATTTTTTTTTCTTCTAGATAGAGTACAAACATATATAAAAAGTGTTGCCGTCTACAGAAAAGGTGTTAAAGGTTGAAAAACATGGAGCTATCTTTGTTTTTTATACATGTTTATGAAGGTATCTCCTTTGGTATGTTGATGAGGAACACGCATAGATACCTTTAAGGAGACATACCAAAAAAAAAATAGACGTTTAAAAAGTATTTTTGATCTACGAGTCAACATGGATCATCATGATCAAAAAACGATCAATCGATCGATCCAATATCACAACCAACAAAAACAACGGCTTCAAAAAGAAGATGAAGCAATGTGTTATGCAAGACACAGATTCTGCAAAAATATGTAAAATGTCCAAGGACGTTTGAAATCAATGTAAACACATTAGCAAATGTTGTATCTGTTGTCAAGGAGCTATGAAATTAGATACAGAGGGGGAAATTAGTATTTTTACCCATCTCGATTTTGTTAGGTTGCCACTCATAAAGATTTTTTATGGGATTGAGGTGCAGAGACTGGGTAAGCCAATGGATAACCTTAATGAATTTGTTCTTAAGCCACTCTTGATTGTGTTGGGCATATGTTTTGTGTTATTTTCATTCTGGAAGATCCATTCCACCAGTAGTCCCCAACCTTTTTCTATCTGAAAACCGGTTAACACTTGATAATTTTACTATGGTCCAGGAGGGGGGAAAGGTGCTCAATAACATTAATAGGAATAAACGTGAATCCACTGTATAGTAATATGGAGCTTTATTCACACATTGCTATTTCTATTAAAATGCTACAATAATATTAGGAAATAATAACTTTATTTACATATTGTTCCAATAATATAACGCTAGTTTGATGCTCAGGTATTGCAGTAATAAACTCATTTTCAGTTTCCTGTTTTCAAGGAAAGAGATTGTCACTTAAAATTTATTGGAGGATAGACGAACATCCATCCTCTTTTTGATACAGTCAAGTCGTTTTTTGCTCATAGCAGAAAAACACCTCCAAACATAAAATTTTTACCCTCATAAATCAAAAACTACCCGTACGCTAAATCAATGGGAGACCTGAACTTGTTTCTTTGCAACGATATAATCCCAAAACAATGACAAAAGAGCGTGAGAACGTATAGTAGGCATTGTAGCTTGTTGCCTGGGAAAACCAATGAGTTCATTAAAAATTATCAATTAATAATCTTTTGTAATTTACATTTATATATAATATTTTCTTCTTTTCTTACCAATTGTATGCAAAAAAATCTAGAAATCAAGCCCCCCACTCCAAATATATATATATATATATAGTCCTACGGACACCCCTGTTACACGACCCATTTTCAGTTCCCTGCCCTGAGGGGAAAGGTTGTCGCTCAAGATTTCCACCCCTTCTCCCATGTTTGACGGTGGGCATTGTGTTCTTGGGATTATGTCGAGCAGTTGTTTTCCTCTAAACCCTTTTTGTTTGCTCATATAATGTATTTTAATGTTAAAATAAACCTACCATAAAAATTATATACCATTCTTTTTTTTTGTCCGTAGGCAAACTTACAAAATCGGCAAGGGATAAAATACTTTATTTTTCCAATATATAAGAATAAGGTTTCTTTCCAACTAATAAGATTTGGAGCAAATTTGAGGACGTGGTCATTTGTTTTTTATTGTATTTTTTATTTTTAAATGAACGCATATTTAAAGGGATTCGAAAAGTCCAAGAGACGTCTCTATATACATCCCTATGATATTTAAGATTTGATCAAGTTCCAGTTTTGAAAGAGATAATGTTGGACGTACTTTGTACTACATTGTTGGTACACGTCGGTCATATATGATGCTTGCTTATAGCTTTAATGTGATAAATGAATGTTTTTGTTAGATCTATCTAATATATATGCATTAGTGTTAGGGTTGGGTTTGGAAATACTAGACCAATCTGAGACTGTTATGATTTATGGTAGTCCGAATTAATTCAGCCCTTTAAAGAAGTTTGGTCTAGATTGGTCACAAAGAAAAAAATTGTCGGAATTGGTCTAATTTTGATTTTTCAAAATTGTGAACATAGATCTACCATAACGTGTTATCAAGTTAAATGTGTTGCACCTAGTATATAGTGTGGGGATTTTAAATCCGGAACAAGTTTAAAACTTCCAAATCTTGGCAAACCTTATATCTACGCTTATGAATGTTTGCTTGTAAGACTTAGATCATACAAAATCTTTGAGAAACATTCTAATAAACACGCACATAATACTGTTGACTCCTTACGGGCTTCCATTCTCGAAGTAGTGGCTAATATGGACAAGGAGTTCCTCAAAAAGATCTGTGCGATGTTCAAAGTAGGTTGGAGGGTGTGGTTGAAGCTTGAGGTGGTTGGCTTGAGTGATTTAAGTTCAGTATGCACCCCTATATATAAGAGCAAAAGATTTGTGAATTGCTGAATTAATTTTTGGTAAATAAATTGTAAGGTAATTTATTCTTAAGTTTTCAAAAAAATACCAGCCCTTTATATATATAAGTCTGTTTTTGGTGCTATCAGTATTACAAAAACGTTCAAACGGATCCGTCGGAAAGTTAGAAGATAGACGTATAAAATAACCAGGCATGCTTGAATGATATTTTCTTGGGCCTTTGAGGTCATTAGGACGCTCTTTTGACCTAAATAAAAACTTTCTTCCCTTCTCTCAGTGTCTCCTCTCTTCTTTTCAACCTCTCTCTTTTTTCTTCTACCTTCATTCTTTGTTTACATTCCCTCTATTCAGTCCTAGACTGCAGCCACTCTCTGTTAGTATATCATATTTGTCCAACTCATAAATCAGGTATGTAGGGAAGAAAATAGGTCCATTGACTGAGACCGAAAAAAAATCGGTCGATATTCAGGGTGATGACTCAAAATTTGAATCCTCTTCGAGGCCGTCTAATCTCTTTTCTAAAAGACTGACGCCATTCAAAATAACTGACAAAAAGCTACAATTTGATGTTTGTTTTATTTTTCTACAATCAAAAATGTCCAAGCAACAAGCAAAACAGCAGAGGTTAGTGCAATCTCCTCTGTACACAAGTCTATCTCCGACAAAAATATATTTTTGAGTCCTGACCCTGTATTGAACCTTAAAAATCTGTGCACGATTTGAAATGGATTAAATTTCGGTCCACGGTCTTAAATGGTGCACTAGAAAAAAATAATCAAGACCAAACTGTAAAAAAAAATCGGTCTTGGACCGAGACTCAGCACTAATATGTATGTTGCATATCAAAAAAGATTACATTTACTGCTGTGTGTTATATACATATTATTCAAATTGTTGTCTCCCTATCTACTCTAAACGATCACTGTAATTGACTTGATTTATACAAAGTGGTTAACAAAGTGATTCTGAGGAAGAATACTCACAATTTGTCGTTTCAATGAGATCATATTGTTAATTATGTAAATCATGATTTGAAATACAATCTTCCTATTCATAAGTTCCACGTAGTTACTCAATACTTAGATCTTCTCTCCTCAAGAATAATTATAACAGCTTCATAATTTTTTTAAATATGTAATTTAGCTCATAACTAAACCTAATCTAAAGCCATATTCATTTTTTTTTTGCATTATGTATAAAGTAACTCCCTTTTTTTATATATGAGTTAAACTAAAAGCCTGTGACATTTAATTCATTTTTACATAACTGTAAAACTATGTGAATTAGGAGCAGAGTTGAGATTTTTGTAAGGGGAAACAAGTGCAAAGAAAAGGCATAAGAGATGCATATGGTACAACTGAAACCTTGTTAATATCAGCTATCTGTTATATGATTTTTTGAAAATGAATTACTGCTATGAAGAGAAGAATCTTCTACATCTATCATTATACCTCCAATGGGGTTAGCCACCATATCGAAAAGTCCAAAAGATTCAGATCCGGGAACGGGGAGGCCAAAAAACTTTGTGTCAGATATTTATGTTTTCTTGGTTCAATGTTATTGAACTACCACTTTAAGGCCAACCTCTGAGGCTTTTTCCTTCCACCACAAGTTTTTCTGACCTTGTACACTGTATGACGGTTAACTTACAGCCTTTTAAAAATGTCAAAGTTGCAATGGCCGGCGTGGATCAACGTGGCAACCTTTAACCTATTTCTGCCCATTTTTATTCATAATTAACAATGTTTAACTACTTTTTTGTTAGCTAAGAAATCCAGCATTAGCTGATATAAATAAATAAAATTATTGGAACTGTACAACACCTATTATATCGTCGTTCGGTGGTCCAAGACTTTCGAACACCCGTATGTGATTGTACGCGCGTACAAAAAAAGTTTCGGATCTCTTTTGGTGTGGTTCCATTCTGACTGGTGGTAATAATAAATACGGAATTTTGGGTTTTTTCTCATAATGGAATTTATTTTTGTGAAAATAGGGTGAAAATTTTTTATTTTTTTATTTTTTGAAAAAAATTCCAACCCCCAATAAGAAAGCAACAACAACAACTATAATCCTGGTGACTCCCCTAGACAACGCACTCGGGATAAATTATTCTCTTGAGCTAAATGTGTATAGGTTTGCGCCCCGGTCGCTCCTAGGGAAGGAAATATACTTCAAAGAAGATCCCTAGTTAAGATGGAATAAATGTTAAACTATAATATTTACTTATACGTAATCAGTGTAACTACATCTGACCAATTAAAGGAACATTTAAAAAAAAACGATAGGTACAATCTAATAAGTACATTGAGTAAGATAAAAATAAATACTTAATTAATTTATAATTAAACAAAAATAGATAAAAAGAAGAAATACGACAATAAACAATTGCATCTTTATTCGTGTACATATGTTGAAAATATTCAACTTGAAATATTCTGACTCGGCATGGGTCTATTCATGACTGACGACTCTGTCGTTGTAATAATATTAATTCTTCGTCGTCATTGTTGTAAATGACCTTTTAACGAGAAACAGCATAGTTATATTAGGTTAAAAGAGGAAAAGATCAATACAATATTAGATGTTATATATAAATTCTAAGAATCAAAATAATAGCTTATATAAGTATCCACATTACGTATGTAAACGGGTTGGGGTGGTGTATTCATTACTTAAAGACAATGGAATGTGTATTATTCTACAATATACTTGGATCAACAAGGCTGCATGAATCATCACATACCCATATATGGTGTATTGGTATGGAACCAGGGATATCTTAAAACCAAGGGACATCTATAATCTGAGGCATCCAAAGGGGATAGATGGACTGGAGGGACTGTAGCCCCATATTAAGAAATTATAGGTTTTTACTAGAAAATTTAATATTTGAAATTTCTTTAAATTTTTAATTTTTTTTTCCAAAAAATATTAATTATAAGTGATTACCTATAGGTTTTTGAAATGTTTCCCATTAAATTTAATATTTCAAATTATTTTTTTTTGGAAAAAAAATTAATTTTTGCGAATATCGATGGATTTTTTGAATTTTTTCGAAAGAATTATATATTTGAAATGTTTTTCTGTAAACTCCTATTTTTTTGTTAATAGCTATGGATTTTGAAATTTTCTTCATTAATTTCTTCAAAAATTAATTTTTTGAGTCAATGTATGGATTTTGGAATTTTTTCCCCAAAAAATGTATTATTTGAAAAAATTTTACTTTTCAACTTTTCCTAAAAAAAGTTAATTTTTCAAATTTGTTATCTAAAAATTTGAATCTTTAGATTTTTGTTTCAACATCCCCCCCTCAAAAAAAACAACTATATATATAGGTATAAAATCCTGCAGACGCCCCTGATAATTTGCTTGCGTTCCATTCATGTTAAATGTCCCCCCATATATTTTTATTGGACCGATCTTTGTAACCATTCAACGTCCCCGAGGACCAATACCTCGGTCCTACAGTCCAAGCCATGTTTTAAAGATACTTCACTCATATCTTATATTGAATAATAAAAAGCACAGAAACTAATAAATCATAGCTAAAACGTATAATAATATGTTCCAGCCTCACACCTCCTAGTTTAAACTTCAGGTATCTTGTCTCTTGAAAGAGGTTATGTTGAACAGTTGAAAGGACATAGTTAGTAACTACATCTCTTGAGTTGTTATATTTACTATAAAAGACCGATAAGGACCCGTCCTAGGACTGAAAAATTCTATGAGGACCGGACTGATATGACTGCAGTCTTTTTAGTTTGTTTAGAACGATCCAACACTAATATTATGGCATCACTAAATATATTTTTAACTAGTAGATTCACAGAGAAGACAGAGGCTGAACAGAGGTCCACCAAAGAGTAATCAACAATTACTCTTAATGTGTTCATTTTCTCTCACAATGTGTATTGTGATCAGACTTTCCTGGAAATGTTAAAATAATATCAATGTTTCTTCTCAGAAAAGCAAGTTATCACATATTCTACTATAAAGATAATTGACTACCTTTCAAATCCCTCGTTCATCATCATAGCTTAATAATTAATCTCTTTCTAATATGTTCCATAATTGAGCTCTTTTACTTTGTTACTTGTATTGATTAGTGTTGAAACTCGTTCCAAGACCGAATCCTTTTGTTTTTGTTCGTCTTACTGATTTTTTTGGTTTCAATCTATGCATCAACTTTTTCCCCTACCTACCTGATTTATGAGTTGTACAAATATATTTTACTAGCAAAGAATGCCCACTTTGCAAGGCTGAATTAAAGTGAATAAAAACAAAGAATGAAGTTAGAAAAAAAGGGACTGAGGGTGAAGAGAAGAGGTGAGAGACAGAGAGACATATTATGTCAAGTAAAAAGTTCTGAGCGTTTTTTTCTAGATGTAGGGGCGTCTGCAGGGGGTGCGCTAGAAGGGCTGTAGAACTCCTCAAATTAAGGAATGTTTGTTTTTTTACTAGAAAATTTAATATTAAAATCTTTTTTTTGCAAAAAATGTCATACATTAAATTAAAAAAAAAAAAAAATAATATATGAAATTTAATTTTAGAATTTTTTTTCCAAATATTTAATATTTAAAATTAATTTTTTGTAAATTGCTATGAATTTTTCAAATTTTTAACAAAAAAAATCAAACCCCAAGCCCCTCCCAAAATATGATCATGCGAACGCCCTTGAGATGTCTGAAGTGAGCTAAATCTCATGATTAATACATTCCGTAAAAAAAAATTAAAGTTTGTTTAAAAGTTAAGGGTACACTTTAAAAAAATTCATTCTACAGTTTTGTATTTGGTGAAGCCGGTTGTCTGTTACAGCGTTCCAAAATGAAAATAAAAAAAGTGAATATTCGATACATTCTTCAGTATCACTACTACCATGGAGAAAAGGCAGAGCGGGCGGCCCAAAAAATTTGAACTGTTTATGGACACAATACAGTATATAATACAATAGCAAAGCTAGGCTTCCAACAATTTCGTTCTGCTAATATGAATGTCAGAAATATGTATAAAAGAATGGAAATCGGTGAGTTGTACCAGCATGTGAACACTTATTCCATTGCCCAGGAACTGAAAATAAGCCAGAAAACCGTTTGGAGCCATCTAAATCGGATAAAC
This sequence comes from Lepeophtheirus salmonis, assembly GCF_016086655.4. Classification (NCBI taxonomy): domain Eukaryota; kingdom Metazoa; phylum Arthropoda; class Copepoda; order Siphonostomatoida; family Caligidae; genus Lepeophtheirus; species Lepeophtheirus salmonis. The sequence goes on along the minus strand of NC_052133.2, from coordinate 7,740,012 downwards.
CCATTTTATTGTCAAAATAAGGCGAAAAAACATCTTAAAATTTCACGTGTAAGAAAGAGAGGAGTGTTTTTATTTTGGTTGAAAACAACTTCTTACTTTCCTCGGAGGAGGGCCATGAAAATATCAAAAGACCATACTTGATTTTTTCATACGTCTACTCCCTAAATTTCAGTCTGATTTGTTCGACCGTTTTGCATTTCATATTTGAAAACCAAGAACAGACTTATAAACATATATATAATGTAACACATTTAGATTTATAAGACGGTATTATTGCAGATGAATGTTCACAATTTAGAAAAATACATGACCATCTATTCATCTATATATCCTCCAGACCGAATTTTAAGTGTCACAACCAAGGCAAATTTTTCTGTAAAACCAATACAAGACCGATTATTGTTTCCAATTTGGGGTTCCTAGACCGATTGGAATCGATATTTCCGTTCAGACTGTGATCTTAGAACGTACACCTAAATCTAATCTTTTTAGAAAAGCAACAGTTTTATGACTTAACCTGGTACTGCTTTTTTCCGTCTCAATAGATGTATAGACCTATTTTTAGGACGCTACATTTATAGACCGATTTACTCCCTTACCTGCCTGATTTTTAAGTTTTTAACTTCATATAACGTTGTTATAGGTAGATTTTTCAATTTTGAAACATAATTGAGGTTAAGTAGCTACCATTTTGCTATAGAATTGTTCTAGACCAGGTTCTAAATGAGTCTTTAAGACTGATCTCACGACGTTACCATTATTATATCAAGTAAATTTTCCTCCGAAAAGAAACAGAGAAAAGGCCTAAAATCTGTTGGTAGTTAGCCAATTCTTCTCAACTAGAAGGAAATATTTATGGTGGTTCTTGGGAATTGATAGCAGCTTAACAATAGGTAATTCTTATAAAAAACAATCAGTGCTCAGACCACTACTTATGGGAAAAGACACAGAAACATCGTTGGCTAACCACAAAATACATTGTGAATATATTTGTGAGACTAGCCCGAAATCTCTGTGTGGAAAAGAGGTTAACTCGATAACTTCATTGTATTACTCAGCCTTTCATACTAAAAGAAACATAAAAAAGGCACAAAATCTATTGGCAGTTATCCAACTCTTCCCAACTACGGTTTAATAATGGGGAACTGTTCGCCACTTAACAATAGTTAATTTTATAAACCCAAACAACGCTGTTCAGAAGACGACGGACTATGAGAAAAGAAGCAGAAAACTCGAAAGTTGACAACAATATACACTAAACAATATTTTTAAGTGAGTAAAGACACGACGTGATTTTAACTGCATTTGTCTTTAGGGCCGATCTTACGTCGCGGAATGCTCTGTATCATGCAACCTTCCCCCCAAAAAATAACAGAAAAAAGATCCAAACCTATTGGTGGTTATTTAATTATTCCCAATTATGGAACTATTGTTCATTGATTGTTGGGAATTGTTCACAGCTAAACAAAAGCTAGTTTTAGTTCAACCAACAATGACTAAGAGAAAAGAAGCAGAAATATCGACAGCTGACCACAAAATACATTTCAAATATTTTTGATGATGAGATTAGAATGAATTTTTATTTGTAAAAGATTTAGACAAAACTCTAAAAATAATACATTTTTGTGACGTTGCCCTGTACTTTCGCCTTAAACCATTTTGCCTCAGGGCATTTTCCCTTAAATCATTTCGCTGAAAACCATTTTGCCTCAAGGATATTTTACCTTAAAATATAAATAAATGATGTTTATACTTCGTTATTGTTTATTTTTGATTTAAATGTGTGTTAACTTTTTTTTTTTTTTTTTGTGTTATGTATATTACTATAAAAACCGTTAAATTGTTGTTTTCGGATGAAATAATGATATAATTATGTTTTTGCGTCATATAATATTTATTCGTCAATCCATGAATGTTTTCCAATATTATTAATGACTAATGATAATTGATAATGGGGAAGGGATTAGCAATTCTTCCGTTCTAATCATTATCCTGTTTGTTTATTTTTCTTTTTCTTATTGTACTAATTTTATGATCTATTTTGTTTCTTGTTTGAACTCATTACATAGTGAGATTTCGATAGTTTTTAGGGTTTAAAATTTTGGGGCATCATTCTATTATTATTTATTAATTACTTGAGAAAAAATCTATACAAACGGGTGTCTCAGACCGGTCTTGGATTTTCAATTTGACAACCAACACTAGTATTTATGTAGCGTTAGTGTCAAAAGATAAAAAATAAGAAGTTCAAGAAAAAGACAAAGAAGAAGAAACCAAATTTAATGATGATAAATTAAATTGGCTCCACACTGAAAATAAAATAAAAAGATGTCTCATTTATAACCATGTTGTATTATATAGTGTTACACACTATTGACATATCTGATTTTTTATTTTTTATAAGATGTGTACAAGATAGACTTTTAAGGATAAGTGCATTCCTATGCGTCAATATGTACCTACAGTCAAACCTGATCTAACGGCCATCTGTTTTAAGTCTGTCACCCCACCAAGCGACGACCATATCTAAAGCTTCAAATGGTGCTTGTTAGCTTGAGTAGATTTATATATTCCCACGTAAGATGTCGCTGTTTATGATACTACAAATGCCGTTACTATATCATTTTTTCTCATTATCCCTTATGCCGTATAGAGCTTTTTCTTCCCTCTGCAGAGTTTATCTTGCTAATTCCATTAAAAAGGTGAAGGTTACAAGTAATTTATGGATAAAAATGGCATTAGTGTAAAGAAAAAGCTAAGTTTAGCGAATAGAGAAAGAAAAACAGTTGTTGCTCTTTCTTGTCTTTTGTTCATTATTTAATGGATTGTCGTTGTGTTAACTTATGGGAAGTAAGTATATTTGCAGGGGATGTTTTTTTTTTTGTAAGAGCGCAAGCAGAAAGTTGGGGAAAGATTTATTATTATTGAATGCAGAAATTAATCTCATAGTTATATGATTTTTGGAGGAAGAAAATGAAGTATTGCTATAAAAAGGAGAACCTTCAATTCTTAGAATACCATTAGTACATGAACAATATTATAATTGTATTTAAATTCATAGATGCATATTTTATTATTTATTTTTAAATCGTTTTACACCAAAGATAGCCAAGAATTCTTCTTTTAGAGGGAGAAGTGAACAACACATCTACGACTTATTCAATAATAAACAAAAGAGAAAAAAGAGGACCCGCATCAACTGTTTTTCCTTTTCTATTCGATAAACTTAATTTTTTCTTTATACACACCTCTTCTTTAATTATGGCCTATCTTTGGTGTAAATTTCTTTTAAAAATGCAAGAATAAAATATATATATATAATGAATTTAAATATAAATACAATACTTTCCCTGCACTTATGCTACTATAAATGTTGAAATTTCTCCTCTTTATAACAGCAATTCATTTCCCCCCCCCAAAAAAAAAAATCTTCAACCGGCAGCTAATACTTAGAAAGATCTAAATTAAGTATTAAGATAAGTCTCTCCTCAATATTCTTAATAATGCAAAACATGGCATCAGGATCGTCTGCAAGGAAAGGAGAGGCTAAGATATTTTAGCCCTTCCTCCAAAAAAATTTGTAAAACATTTTATTAGTGTGATTAAAATTGCTTTTTATATAAAAATACAAAATCAAAACTGAGTTCCCCAGCACGTTGTTATCTTTATTATATCTCGCAAACTTCTCCCATTAAAACCATAAAAAAGAACCCAAAACGAGTTAATAGCAGACAACCAATAACTAGAGATGGCAGTTTTGTAAAGAGTTTATAAATTAGTGAAGGAAAATGGTTATCGCCTATGTAGTTATTCCTATAAATTTGAATACAAATCCTTCAATTGACTCAAATATGTCTATGAAATATTGGGCTGTGTGTATATATGAAGTAAAATACTGGGGTAAGGTGAGACTTTTATAGATTTTTGTCCATGATTGTTTTTATGTTAACTCACAACATTTGTATTTTCAGCACAATTATCGTTTATTTTTATGAACAAAAGTAATTTTTATTAACCCTTTTGAAGCTCCACAAATTCTACTTAAAGTAGCCAAAATGGATCGTCACAATAAATGAGTGAGAATTTGATTGATTTTATAATTGAAGTGTCGTATATCGGGGTCAATACACGTTTATTTGGTTATTTGGAGTATCTCAACTCATTCCAGTAATTTGAATAGAATGCCCCTATGATTGACTCTAATATGTCTATGAAATATTGGGATGTATGCAAGGGACTAATTAATTTCACTTTAAATAATTTTTCATTAGGACATCTTGTTTAATCATTTTGCCTTAAAGCCATTTTGTTTTAAGGATAATCCGCCTTAAAATATGAATAAATAATGAAAAAATTACGACCCAAAATTTCAATACATACATACTATCGAAATCTCACTATCTAAAGAGTTCGAATCAGAGACGTAATACTTAATGAAATTAGTATAGTAAGAAAAATCGTAATAAACAAACAGAAAAACGATTCGAACAAAATAAGTTCTAATCACTACTCCGTTATTAATTATCGTTAGCCTTGATTGCTTATCCATTTTAGAAATAACCCATAGATTGACAAACAAGCACAATATGAAGCGAGATCATAATTATATTACTATTCCAACAGAAAATAACCCTTTAAGGATTTTTATAGTAATAATAATAACATAATTTTGATTAAAAATATCAAAAGGAACATCCATTTTATGAACAATAAGAACGTATAAGCCTCATTTGTGTATATTTTCAAGCCAAATATCCTTGAGGCAAAATGACTTTAAGGAAAAATGTCCTATGGTGATATGGTTTAAGGCTAAATGTACTGAGGCAACATGGTTTAAGGGGATTTATGCGAGGGTGGACTGAAAAGTTTCTAACCTAACAAAGATACATATTTTTTTCCGATTTTTTAATTTCATTTTTCAACATAGTCTCCTTGTCAGTCTACTCCCAATTCTCCCAGCGATGCTCCCATCTTTGTTACCCATCCGAATAGTAATCAGCGTTTTTCGCTGCAAAACAACTGTTCACGAGACACTTTTTGTTTTTGGCTCAATTACTCCAAGTTGGATTGACTTTAGACGCGTCAAAGTTTAACACAAGAAGCCCTTATATGTCTACTTGTTACACTTTCAACATCAAATATATACGATAACAACACGATACTCGATTTTGTCCGTTTTCACTACAACACCCACATCAACTCACTCAAACAACTGTCACACAACAACTGTACATCCAAAATGCCTGAAACTTTGGCGCATAACTCCCAACAGAGGTTAAGTAGATGTCACTAGATTTTATTTACGAGATCTGTCATCTTCACGTTAAGGTAGGAAACTTTTCAGACCACCCTCATTCATAAAGTAAAAAGATAAATTGAAATTTTCTCCTTTTCTTCTAGATTTTGGTTCAAGATTCTTTTATGATGACGCTTCGCATACTTGCACCATTGATACATGGATGTATAGTACTCTAAAATTTCCCATAAATTAGATTCCATATACATTATAAATTATAATATATGCGTAGTGTACCGATGTAGGAGGGCGTATCTATGAATGTATGTATGTAACCAACCCCTACCGGAGGTATGTACCACATAGACACATACATCTCATGTATGCACCAGTGATGACATTCATCATAAGCCCCCCTACTCACTACATACAATGTAGTTAACATTAAACTGACCTTGGATCCATCATTTGAGTGAGTAATAGTAGGAGCAAATGGTCGGATTCATTTGGCTATTTGAATAAATTATAATATAATAATAAATATTCATTTCCATGAAGTCAATGAACTCGTTGTAACATCATGAAGTACATAATTCTCTCCTCAGTTTTTATTATTTACGTTTAATTCTCTTTCGACGGCAAAATTCGTTTACAATTTTAATGGGGTATGAATATATGTAGACAAAAAATACATAGAGTGATGATACTTGTTACTGAGCAATTGCAAGGGGTATTTTTTGACGTCGCGACAGCAGACAAGAGAAAAAAATAATGACCAAAACAATCGTAAACATTGTATTTCCCGCTGTAAGCTACAACAAAATAATAACGTTTGTATAGTCATTGTAAAAAAATATAAGTTATAAGAAAAATAGTTAGGCCTTTCAATCTATTAATGGTCGCATCTTTGATTCATCTCCTGAATCAAACTAATTATTCACACTAATTAAGTCTATTTCAAAATGTTTTGCTTGCATAAATTTACGAAGGTCATTTGAAAAGTTCATGCAAAGTCTGAGAGTTGGCACGTTTAGCACGTATCGAGGTTATATTTAGTTAGTAAGACTTACTTAGGACTTTTCATCCCTTGTGCTATATTGAAGCAAATAAGTATTTGATCCCTTGCCGATTTTGTATGTTTGTCCACTACCAAAGATTATCTATGTATGTGATAAATCTGAAGACTCTTATGCCACTCTTTGACCTTAATTTGCTTCTTCTTGAGCCACTCCATTGTTGAGCTGGCCATATTTTTCGGGTCATTGTCGTGCTGGAATTACACAACAAATTTTCAATATCCTGCTCTAAGGGAAGGAGATAGTTTCCCAAGATTTCCCGGTACACCTACCATCCTTCCTTCCATGTGGTGCAGTCGTCCCTAACAGAGAGACACCCTCAAAAATAATGTTTTTACGTCTATGCTAGACGGTGGGGATGGTGTTCATGGCTTATACGCAGTATTCTTCTTCCTTCAAGCACTTTTTGGTTTTTTCGTATAATGTATCTCACTGTCAAAATAAACCTATCAATAAAATTATAAAATGCTCTTTTTTTTGTTAGTGGACAAGCTTATAAAATCGGACAAGGCTCAAATACTTATTTTCATCTATAGTGTACACTCAATCCAATATGTCGTAGACATATTAGAGTCAATTTACTGTCTTTATATTCAAACTTTCATAACACCCAAGAGCTTTAGGTATACTTAAAAACTTTATATGATTAAAGAAACTTGTAATTGCCGAATATTGCCCCTTTTAAATATAAATTTTGTATTGAAATTCGTTCCAAGATTAGGTTTTTCTTTTTTTCTCGGTTCGTTGTGAAGGGATTTTCCCTACAACGATCTAGACTGATATTTCGGTTCAAACTCCGATCTCATACCGAAGACCAAAATCGTTTTCAAATCGTGAACCGATTTTTTCGGTTTTAATATATCAACCTATTTTTTTTTTGGTTTCAATTTATGTACCCTTTTGGTTGGCTATCCTGATTTATGAATTGTACAAACATAATTCAAGAAACACATTTATCTTCATAAGACGTTATTTTAGGACAATGTTTACAATTTTCAAAAACATATGACGTCATGTAAAATCAATCTATAGAATGAAACAGATCCAAGCTGATTTTTTAGTGAGACCAACAACACGGACTGGATTTACCTCAGAGACTAGTCCAGACCAAACTTCTTATTTAAAGGACTGAATTATTTCGATCCACTAAAAATCATAACGGTATCAGACCGATATAGGATTTTCAAACCAAAGCCCATCACTGATATGTAACAATGGATGACTAAAAAATACTAATCAATTCTTCGGAACAAACAACTTTGCCTTACCCCGTAATTATTTAATGAGTTAACAGTGGAAAGGCGACTCTAAAATATTTTAATTGTATTGTTTGTGAAAGGTGATCATTCAATTTTTAAATGGTTCCATGAAAATAACATTTTATGGATGTATGCTTATATTGTGGATTCTTTCATTAAGCGTTGTACAAATTATGTGGCGCGTCAACAGATAACTAGGCATGAATATTTTTTATTTAAATTAGATTTGTATTCTTTGCTTTTATAATTAGTCAGATTAGCCCCTAATTTGCTTTCCAAATTGGGTCGACATAAGTCGTTTGGTTTATGAATTACCCCATGTTGAAGAAATATTACTTTAAAAAAAATCATGTGCAACCCCTGACTGAGATTAAGTAGTCAATATTTTATATTTATATATATAAAATATGATGAAGAAAAAAAACAGTTGAAAAAACCACCTGGAGCTAACATAAAGTACCTAACAACTTATAGCACTCACATGTGAAAAAGAAGAAAAACTGAATCAATTAAACAAGCTTTAGAACGAATAATGGATTCTACATCGTACAGTTTGTGTTTGCAAAACAAAGTACAATAACAATGTGTTTATTTTTGGCAACGTTTTCGACGCAAAAAAAATAAATTATGTGATCCTCAAATATAGAGTGGTCCAGATATATTGGGATAACATTTTAAAGCTTATAACGAACATACTAGACTTTTTTATCATTTGAAGTTCAATTTTTCATAATTACCGGAAACTATGGGTGGTTTTAGTTTGCACTTTTAATTTACATTCCCTGGATAGATGGAGTAGCCCAAGGAAGAAATTAAACCTTCCAATGAGACAGTGCATTGTTCCACAAAGCCAAAAAAGTGTAGTATGTCTTGGACATAAAATATTCTTTTGGAGCCTGGACATGAGTCCATGCGATTTTCATCTCTGGAGAATGGTCGATCATGAGGCCTGTATCAAGTATCATTCCTCTGCGGAGACCCTGAAGAAGTATAATGGTGAATCCGAATCTGCACGAGGTAGCCAAAGTTTCGGACGCTATGTGGCCGAAGTTATCAAGAAAGTAGTATCTCATTGTGAATAATTGAATTTCATTAAATGTAGCTTTCAAATACTAAAAAAAATTATGGTTTTACCCCATCTGGTTTGTTTGTTATGAGCCTTTAAAGATTTTCCCAATTTATCTGTACCACCCAGTACTTATTTTTCTATTTTGGCACAGAGAGAAGAAAGATGCTTTTGTAGTAGTGAGCCAAGGGCTAAAAAGGCAACTTATTAAGGAAAAAAGCCCTTATCTAAGGTTTGAAGAAGTTCTTAATTATGTTTTTTTTACTTATTAAATAAATAATAATCTCCCCCCCCCCTTAAACATATGGTTTTGCAATGGACAGAAGGGTAGAAAAAGTATAAACTATGAGTCTCCAAAATGGGTCCACCTTCAATCCATGATGCAGTTTATCACGTCAGTGAAAACGTTTACAAATAATATATATAGTCAATAGAGAAAGAAATAGAAAGATGCGACAAAATGTAGGGAATGATTGAGTAAAGGTATCAGCTGACAAAAGGGGTATAATATGACGTCTTATTTCTCTCTCTCTCTTCGTCATTGATATACAATCATTTCAACTGGAGAAAGGGTATCTAGGAACTGTTTGATGTACAAGAATAGGAACTAGGGGCCCCTCTATCCAGCCGAAACCTGACATGACCTCAATGATTAAAAGGATTATTATTAAAAAAATATTTCATACACATGTTTAAGTCAATTATAGGCTCACTATTTCAATTTATGAGAAAAATTGACAAACTCAATAATTTTAGCTAACGTTTATAACCTATATTTGGTTTAAGCAATTTATATTGGTACTATTATTCGTCGAGGTATAAATATGCAATGCACACTCTGTTTTGAGAAAATTCATAGCTATTCACAAAAAATTAACTGCATAACTTGCCCGAATGACGAAAAAAATTACTAGTAAAAATCAAAAATTCCTTAATTGAAAATTGTTAATTATTACGATTGAAAAGGCTCCTACGAAGGAGTGAAATATATTATTGTATACTGAATTTGTTTTTTGTTTTTTCATCTAAGTCCAACAAGGCGAATTGTTGTTGTTCTACGTCAAAATCAATCTTCAGTTCAACTCAAAGTTTAAAATCTAAAAGGAAGTCGAATTTCTGTCAAAAAGCTCAAATTACTTTGTGGCATCATTTTTTGTGATATAAACTTTGCTTTGAGGTCGGATTTTCCCCATTTCACAATGTTTTATGTCATAATTATCTATTACAAACTCATTAAGTCTTGCCGTAACACTAGCACCGTGCATCTGCAGCCAAGTCGTGCCCGACATTAAACAGTCCCTATTCAATTTTATATTCTCTGATGTTGTAATAAAAAGTTAACCAGTCAAATTATTTACCTTAAATGACGTTGAAATTATAATAGAGTGTTTTGTCTGACGTCATAAATTGCACTATAATTTGAGAAGACTCCATTTTGGTCACACAAACTTGATATTTTTACTTCATCAAATGAACAAATTTCCAAATAAATCCTGATAAAACTCCATCAAATTGTTTTATGGATAAAAATATACTTAATTGAATAGATTAGGGACGAAAAAAGTAGGGTAATTCGATAAAATGTATTATTCTTTCCATTGTAATGGTTGGCTTTTATCAATAATATAGAAATGAGATTGTATAACGATGTAATAATAACATACTTTTTTATACATTTTAGAGGCAGATAATTAATAAATCTTTTCCCTCATCAAAAATGTATCCCTGTATTGACTTGTTCTCAACCCTTTTATTTGTTGGTCCCATTTTGACATCCAATAGTTCACTATATTCCTTAAGATGAATTTAAAATTAGCTTTAATTCTTATAAAACTTTGGATTTTGTGCCTCTCCCAAAATGGCCGACATCAAAACTGTGACGTCATCTGAAAACAATCTATATACCTTTATATAAAAATAACATATAGTGACTAAGATTTTACAACGTCAATAGAAATACAAGGTTGGACCATCATGTAATCGGGCTTGCTAGAATTTTCAATCTATTGTATTGTACTCACTGCTGGGCAAGACAGGCAGATTTTGACAAAACATGCAACACTCATAATCTATGACGTCACTATTGCTAGAATTTTCAAATTTTCCGTCTGTTTGGCAAATAAAACAGATTTTGACAAAACACTTAACCACTCATCTACTATGACGTCAATATTGAAAGCGTGGTGGAAGTCAAACATCAGTCGTAGACACGTTATGGTATAACCTTGTACTTTTATTAACCTTGCCAGTATTATAGATTTTATTTCGTGTTATTTTATAATGCATATACTAAGACAAACTCAGGTATCCTTTTCCTAATTCCCCTTTTTAATTCGTATTTAATATTTGGATTTCTTATTTTTTTTTGGTACATTTTCGAATATATAGCTCATACCTTTAAAAAAACAACAACTTTAAAACACAGGGAATCCATCTTCTTTTATGAAAAAAAATCAAATTATTAGTAAAAAAAAACAAAACTTGCCCTCCAGAGTCCATGAATCTGGTCTGATCTGAATTAAACGTAGCTTTAAGTACATAACTCTGAAAAAGTGTTATTTTATTTCTAAAGTCTGTATTTGTGAAATTAATAGTCTGGTTTTACGTTTTTATCAGTGGATAGACACCTACTATTATGTTATATAATAGAAGATACCTTTAGAAAAGAATTGAATTCCTTCCTGACCTGATTTTTTAAGTCAAAGCAATTTATCCCCAAAAAAATATCTAAGAAAAATTAAACTTAAAGTGACTTAATCTTCTCCGTCCCCAACTCTGGAACTCAGGAAATATCTTAACTCTACCTTAGTGAACATACTGATTTAGACGTACTTTATAAACGATAGCCCAAATATTCTGCGAATTTTTGTTTCCTTATACAGCGTTGACATAGACTCAAAATTATACCATTTTTTCCCCGGTTAGATTCCATATATTGTTTCATCATAAAAGAACGAAATAAAACATAATTTAATTATAAAAAGGCCGTGCTTAAAACGATTTTTTTTTTGTAAGTCTGTCTTCCTTACTTTGCATTTCTTCTTCTGTTGGGGCTTGTGTCCTGCAGTGCAGCCATCATAATATCTCAAGCATTTTATTTGCTAGCGCTAAGGGGGTCCTTCACTGGGCTTGCTAATTGTTGATCTCATTTTTTTCGGTGATCTTTTTGGCTTTGTAGTTAAATGATGTTGACACACCATACTGTTCCATCTCCTAACTAAATGAAGTATTGGAGACCGCTTCACTCTTGAAAGAGGGAAATGTAGATCTTGGGCTTTTGAAGTAGTCTTAAAATCCTTCTTAGGGGCCCTCATTTTAGATTTTTCTAAAATCTTCCTGATTGACTGCTGAATTTTTTCCCCTCGATCCTATAAAATCAAACTAATTAATCATAACAGCTTCTTGCTTCAATCTTTGATTTTACCCTTTGCCATTCCTGACGTTCATTGCTGAATATTTTAATTTAGTACAGCCTTACTAAACCGTACTGGGAATTGATATCCCTTTGTCATATTTTTCTATGGAAGAGACTCAAAGTTATTTATGATTTCCTGTTTGGAAAGAACACAAAAAAAGAGGGGAAAATCCTTTTTTCACACCAAAAATAAAATTAGAAAAATAACACATACACTAATGACTCCTTTAATTGCTCCTCTTTAACTCATTTGGAAAAAGAAGTTCCCAATGATGGAACAAACAAGCTTTTGTATCAATTATTACTACAACGTAATAACCTTAAACAAAAAACAAAGTTACATAAAGACACGTAAAAAAGAAGGAAAGAAAGAAAAGTATGAATAATCGGCTTGTATCCCTAATTATGCAATTGTTTGATGATTTCCCAGGATCCATGTTCAAATATGGCATACAGTGCAAAAAATTATTATGCAAATAAATATACATAATAGTTTAAAACATGACACCTGTGGAACAAAAATCAAGAAAAGGAGAAAACCCCAACAGTTTTTAACTTCATGTACATGTGGTGATTTTAAATCCAGAACAAGTTTAGACCCTGATATCTATGTTTATCAAAGTGTACTCATAAATTTCAGCTAAAAAAGCTCTATAAGATAAAATACAAAATCTTTGAGATGTTCATCCAAATACAAACGCCGTGTGGCCTTTATGTATGTCTCCGTACCCGGGCGCACCCCAAAGAGATTATTGAGTGTATGATGTTGCCAAGGCTTTCAAGGAGTCTGATGGGTCGGTAACACTAGGTAGGAAGACTCTTGATCGTTCTTAGAGAAATAAAACGCACTCCATAATTTCTGGCAATGGAAATGTGCCCATCTATCTCGTCGGATCTGACAATCCTTGGACACCTTTGTATGAGGTGTATTGGATATAGAAAGTCCAATAAGTGTGCTAAAAACACTGTTGGCTCTTTGAAAACTTGCATTCTCGAGGCAGTGTCTAACACAGGCAAGTTCAGGCTAGGTTGGAGACTGTGGTTGAAGCTGGAAGTGGTTGGTTTGAGTGATTGACTTGAATAAGGATACCTACATGTAAAAACATAAATTAATTTTCAAAAATAAATTGTAATATAAGTTATCCTTTAATTTTCAGGATTTAAATTCTTTACCTTGTGTGTGCAGGTCAATGATGCATAGACATATTTGAGTCAACTATATGTCTTGTATTCAAATATCTGGGATAAGCTAAGATGCCCAATAAGTTTTACTATAGTGTCTAATCGATATTTTATTCAAGAAACTTATATTGGCCTCGATATGGGCCCCTCCAACCATAAAATCGGTCAAATTCTCATTCTTTCAGGGTGACAATTAATTTTGGCTACTTCAAGTGGAATTTGCTACACACCCAAAAGGTTAATAATCGTTGATAGAAATTTAGCATAATGTCGGAATGTAGTTGTAATCCACTCTCTATCGGGAGAAAATCATTCTAGCTTGGTTTTGTATTAATGGGCCACCCATGACAATTTGCCAAAAAATATGTAAAAAAGACAAACAAATAATTTCTCAAAATTAACTAATTTTGTTGGAGGATGTTATAATATCTACTTAGGTATGTGTGACTATAATTTGAAATCATTTGGTTCAATATATCCAAAGATGTGACGTGTCAACGTAAATAAGGGTGGATTTTTTTAAATGTAAAAATCGATAAGTAAACTAAAATAATTAATTAAGTTATGTTCTTAAAAAATTATTTATAAGTTTTTTTTTTTTTTTTAATTCGTTGGGTGGAAGTTACCTTTTTTAATTGCTTTATTATGTGTGACTAAAATTAAATATACAATGTTAAACATAGATTGACTTTAAAAAAACCGCAATTTTTCACTGAATTTAATGTAATTTTACAAAAGGTGAACGCAGGTTAAGTTAACCGAGTCATCTTTTGTCGTTAATATAATGAGTAAAGATAGAACGGATTCATATTTTTTTACGATCCGGATCTTTAGACGTAAATATTAGAATAAACTTCGTGTATCCAAACTTTCAGAACCGATACAAAACCATCTCGAATTTTATGAGCATTTTACTTTAAGTTTGTTCCTAAACAAAATAGGGTCCGGATTAATGTTACATTTTTACTAATTATTGATGCTGAAACAAGGAATAACCCGTTATTATTATCATTAGAACATAAGTTTTGGTTATTTTTTAGACTGATTTTTATAATAACATTAGATATGTGTTGTTGTGTTTATTGTATCTCAACCTCTCATCCGAAAAGATACAGAAAATAGGACCAAAACCAGTTGGTGTACAAGTACAAAATTACGATTCAATAATAGTTGGAAAATAAGAAGAGACATCTAAAGCTGACAATTAAATGCAGTAGAGGGAACTGCCGTGTGGTATACCCACGCGATGCAACTGTTTATGCAGAATAGGCTGCAAACACTAATCAAGAAAAATAGAGAATATGTTTTTTTTCAATAATTAGGATTAAGTATTAAGCAGTGCTATAAGCTTTTAAAATCTGGAAAATCCCTCAAAAAAATTTTATGATCTGTAAAAGTTCAAGTACCCGAGGCCAGTTCGGATCTCGAATATCATTGGATAAGACAGATTTACTTATACTGTACCCGGCTTCAGCTCACAGATCCGTCCTATCTCTAATAATGAGTGTTCCTTCATTGAACTATACCTATGTATGTAATATGATCATTATACAATAATTTGAGAAATTAATGTGTTTTTTTCAGATTCGTCGAATTTTTATTTTATTTTTTTCTTCTAACAAAACGTATGCAAACTCTAACTTACACCAGACATGAAACATAAAAAATTAATTAAAATATGAAATGCAGATTCTTTTTATTCTTTTTCCTTATTTTCAACCCATATATTTTCTTTAGTTTTTATATTTAATGTAAATATGAAGTGCACAAGACAAAGCCTAAAATTATGAATAGAAAATATAATTTTCTATTAAAATCTATTCATATATGGATTTCAATTACTTTATTCATACAAAGTTGATTTTCTTGTATATAAAATGGACAAATTTTCAAGTAGAATAGACACTCGGAATAGTGCAAAGCTACATTTATCGACATTTTTCCGAAATTGGATTATTTGGGATATATGAAGCGTCTATAATAAACTTAATTAAGGATACTAATTTGAGATTTGTACATGAATATGCTTAAAAGTTATGATCGATTATGTATTTTTAACATTTTCTGCTACATTGGCCTCTCAAAATTTAATGGCCTCTTACTGTAACCAAGAAAAAAATTGATTTGTAACCTGAAAAACAAGTTCCCAATCATTGCTTCATTACTGAGATTATTAGAACTGGAATCATCTTGATAAAGGTTTCTTAAAGCAAATGACTAATTATTTCCAAAGTGTTATTTGAATTGGACAAAAACACAAACAATTGATAGTTTTTTTTATCAATAACATGGATTTATTTCGCCCCCTATTTTGATATTATTATCTGATCATTGTTGAGGGATTCAGGAAAAGATGGATGGGGATCATATGTGAGGCAGGAAAGGAGATGAGAAAAATAACAAAGGAAGTTGATTTCCTCAGGCTTGGTTTTTTGATTTTGTGTTTAAAAAAATCGCAGATCTTATTCATAAAATATTAAATTTTTTGGAAAAAAATTTAAAAAGCCTATAGCTATACATATAAATTAAATTTTAAATATTTTATTCTTGGGAAAAAAAATTTATTTACATAGAATCATAGCTTTTCACAGAAAAATAAAAAATTTTTTTAATAAAAGAATATAATAGACACAAAATTTAAAAAAAAATAATAATTTATTATGCATTTTCAAAAATTAAATTTAATATATTTTTGAAAAAGAATTTAAAAAGTCCATAGCTATTCATATAAATTATTTTTTTTGAAAAACTGCAAACGCCCCTGCCATATCATTTTCGGATTTAGAACAGGTGTGTATAAACACCGACCCGTGAGCTGCATTCGATGGCCTATACTAAAACTTATATAAAGCTCGTTTAACGTTAGTTTCTATAGATTATGAGTAGATATAAACTAAGAACAAGTTGTTCCACTATTTTGATTGGCAAAGAGATAAATATTAATTAAATAAAAAAAAATCATTAAAATAATGGATTTCTTTTTACTAACCCTTATATACCAATGTTAAAAATGAGAGCTATTAAAACTAACTCTGAGTCCGAAGACCAAATGACCCAGTCATGCCAAGCTTGAGTCCTTATGTTACCGAATCCAAGTATATGAGAAAAGCTCTTCTAGTATTTACTAGAACTTTGGAATATAATTAAGGGTTCATTCTTGTAGTCTATGACCATACAAGATTAGGAGTGGGATTTGTGTATACTTTTATTCTACCCCTCTCAAAGTTGTTTGTAGCTATTCTAAGTTGCTGTTGTGTCAAACATTCTTCAAATTGTTAGAATAACATTTTTATCTTACAAAGAGGCTTCTTTTAAAAAAATATATATTTGGTGGGAGGTCATATTTTATACAACTCTATTTATGTAAATCCCTGCATCTTGAGAAAAGTACTTACTTATTTTTTAACCCTTAAAGTACCAACTGGGCCTATTTGAACCATTTTTTTAAATTTGATTGTTTTGGTTTACCTCCCCTATTGGTTCCAGTCAAACATGATTTTGTGCTTTGTTCAAATATATATATATTTTTTTAATTTCCTGATTTTAACATTATATTCTACATAAATAAACAAAAAAACATCGACTATAGCACCAATGGGTGTAATGTACCCATTAAAAGCTTACTTACAAAACTTAAACCCTATTATTTAATAAGTACAGTAAGTAAAATTAACATATTTACATAGATTAAAGGTTCACTTATTCAAACTTTTGTCCCAATAAATCTAATTTTCATATTGATTCTCCAATAAGTATTAAGCTACTAATAGGGGGGGAAGGAGGAAAACTTCTATTATAGCGCCATTTCTTTGTTCTTTTTGTATGAATGACAGTACGAATATTTGTATATGTAATCGACTTTATTATGGACTAGCGGGTGTACCCGGGATAGTTCAGAGCTAATAGGTGTCGACGAACAGACAAAAATTGTTTTAATAACATAAAAAATAACTCCATTAACAATAAAACAACATATTATTTTCCCTTTTTCACGAGTACACTCCCACCTAGTTACTCAATACTAAGATGTTTACTCCTCAAGAATGAAAGAAAAGAATAACATCTTGACAAAACAAACAAACATTGTTCAGGTTGCTAACAAAAACAAAAATTGCACCTTAAACAAATCAATTGTATTTTAGCTATAAATATTTTTATTTTTTTTGCTCTGATTGACAAATGTACTGCGTCAATATAAAATCAATTATGAACAAATATCAAGAAAAAAGAGAAAATTCCAATTTATGTTGTTTACTTTGCATATACGAAGTTGCTTTGAAAAGTCCGTGCAAAGTCATACGGATGGCATTACTGGCTCGTATCGAGGATATGTTTGGTTAGAAACATCTCTTGGAAGAACACACACCAACTTTTAATCAGATCGGTTTATTTCTTTCGGTTTGGCATTCGTTTGAATCGAGGAATCGGCCTGTAAGATTATGGTGACTGTCTTTTGGATTCGGAGGGAATAATCCTCATTGACTATCTTGAAAAGGGTAAAACTATTACAGGTTCATAGTATTAATCGTTATTGAACTGTTTGGAAACTTAGCTGCAAGAAAAGGCCCACAAGTGGGGAAAAAAGTAATTTTTCATCATGACAATGCACCAGCTCACACCTCAGCAGTTGTGTTCCCAAAATTAATGGAAATAGAGTTCCAACTCGAGATGCCCCAGCACTAGCAATCTCACACACCTCCATTCTTCTGTCATCTATCACCATATCATGTATTTTATTGATGATTTCTGGAGTGGTAACCTCAAGAGAGCGTGGAATATCGAGTGGTCCATTAAAATCTAAATACTTTGAATTTTAAACTTGAACAAAATATAATTGATTAAATAGCTATACAACTTTGACAAAATTTATACTATGAATAGATATGAGCTCTCTTAATCATTAATGTAGCCGCCCTTAGCGGCAATGATGGCTTCCAGGATGCGGCGAAAGGCCTGGCACCCACTGATAATGTAGTCTTCTGTCATGGCGTCCCAGTGCTAGCTGACAATGGTTTGAGGGACTGGTGTTTGGATGAGGACACTACATGCCTTCTCCTAAACATGAACCCAAAAGCCCCTTTTAACAAAAAAATAATGATAATCAATTTCTCATTCTTATATTTTGGCAATCCATTTTACATAATTTAAGTGTAGTTTGCAGCACACTCAAAGGGTTCATAAGAATAATATCTTGATAGAAATTGACGATAATTAGTCGAAGAATACCAAATTTATTATCCATACTCAGTTTGGAGAAAAATCCTTCTAGCTTACTTTTGTGTTGACTGGTAATATATTTGGTTTTTCCTACAGATGACCCTTTAAAAATTACGATTTCATTTAACTTGCCACTTCATTGGTAAGTTTACCCACTTCTAATTTAGAGGAATTCATTCCCCACCCTCAAAGGGAATATTATATGTTAACAGAACGCATTCTTTTAAAAATACAACAGCTAGGAGCATCACTGTGGTTTTGAAAATGGATTTAAGAGTCAATTACGTCATGAAATTTAGGAATATTTTATTTCATTTTCGTCCTAAATTATTTCTAGAGCATTTAGAGAATAAAAAATGCAGGCTTGATTATGATGAATTAATCTGTAGAAAACAAGAGCAAATTTTATGTCTTAATTAGCAAATACGTAGATCAAATTATTAATTTGACGTTGACTGAAAGCTTGATGAATTGTGTTGGAAATGGATTATGAGTGACGTTTATTGATTATAATGAAGACATTTATGTACATATTTGAGTCAATTGTAAGGGCCTTACATTAAAGTTACTGGGGTGAGTGTAGATATTCAAGAATTTTAGCTATGGTTTTGAACCTTTAATTGATTTAAGAGACTTGTATCGACATTGATATGGGCCGGCCCTTTTAACCATCAAATCATTCAATTTCTCATTCCTTAATTGTGAATATCCATTTTGACTACTTTAAGTACAATTTGCAGGTCCTTCAAAGGGATTAGAATAATAATTTGTTGATAAAAATGAAAGATAATTAGATGAAAAATAAGATTCTTGAGGTCTATCAAAATTAAAACAATCATGAACAAAAATCAAAAAAATAAGAAAATCCCAATCTATTTCTTGACTTCATATACCACACATATATATTACAAGCTATAGTTTCATAAACATATTTGAGTCGATTATTAGTGTTTTATTCCATTTCTAGGACGATTTAAAGTACCCAAAAACTTAATCTTTATTATAAAACCTCTATTTGATTCAAGAGGCATAATTTGACCCCAATATGGCTTATTTCATATAAAACCTATCAATATCTCATTTTTTAATCATGACGATTATTTTTTTGTTACGTTAAGTGCAATTTGCAGTACCTCCAAAGTGTTAATAAGAATAATTTGTTTGTATAAATGAAGGATAATTAGATTTAGAATATATTCTAATGGGTCAATATAAAATCAATCTTGAACAAAAAACAAGGAAGGAGAAAATCCCATTTTTTTTTTTAATACAGCCCGATGTTTCATTGACATGTTTGAGTCAATTATAGACTTATTATTCAAATAACTGGTACTATTTAAGGTACTCAATAGTTTTAGGTATTGCTTAAAAACTTTATTTCATTTTGGATACTTTTATATAAGCCGATATGGCTTATTTTATTTAAAGACTATCAATTTATCATTCTTGGTCTGTAACGATGAATTTTGTTTACTTTAAGTGTAATTTGAAACACATGGAAAGGGTTGAATTTGTTGAAAGAAACTGAGGATAGTTCTTCATCGAAGATATAAATATAATCCATACTCAACTTTGAGTAAAGTAATCTGTAGCTTGTTTTTGTGTTGTCGGCCTACAATGTAGACACATCAAGGTGAAGAGAAAATGATTAGTGGGTTCGTAACTAATATGGTATATAGTACATAATAAATAAAATAATTAATTTGTGAAAACAAATCCCTTTAAAAAAAAAAGAAATAAAACACAGACTGACCTTTACATCATATCCTTACTTCATAATTTCATTATTTTTTTTTTTACCTATGTGTATACTAGCACTACATAGGAGCAGCCTACCTATAACCGCAAAAAGAAACTAATAATTATAAAAATCTTGGAATACATAACAGGGGTTCACGCAGATGAAAAGCTTTTTGCAAACCAATTAAGAAGAAAAGATTGAAACATAAATTATTGCATCATTTTTCACCGCCTCCGGAATAATGCTATACAGAATTATATATCTTTTATACTTCTTACACTTAATAGCCACAGTCCAATCCTCTCTTCTCCATGATCCACGATAGGACCTCTCGACACCCTTTAGGACTTATAACTTTTTATTCTATGAGATAAATAAATATAATTTTTAACTTACATATAAATGGTCGTTAATGCGGCCTATACTCTATCACAACCTCGATACTGTGCCTGAAGGCGTGAGAGGCCAGAAAGGCAAGTAAGACGTCATCTTGTCACATTTCCCAGCCTCTTTGACATGCTGGAGTCGGCGGGTGGTGCACAAGCTGCCCCAGAAATCTTTGCAATCTTCTAAAAGCTGACATCTACATTGAGCAAATCAAGAAAGAGTCCATTACCTTTTAGCTTGCTGTGCACTCATTTTTCAACGTAAAACAAAGTTCATTCACTGAATCGAGAGCTAAAAGTATGTGCTTTGCATGAAAAAATAAATGAATCAACTGATCAAAATATTTAACGTGCAATGTTCAAAGATATTTATTGGACAAATTTTCTTCTCCACCTTGTACTCTTGCTAATTAGGTATGATAAGGATTTATAAAATGAGAGCTCTGTCCTATGATAATTAATGTTGTATCAATCCTTATTTAGGACTACAGTCCCGTCCAATTTAGTCACGGTCCGGTCTAATTCAGTCTCGCTACATATGACTCCTAAAATAGGTTATGTTCGGTCCTTTATAACGTCACTCAAATTTATTTCTTCTTTTTGTAATCAGTCCTATTAATGTGAGCCCGAAAGATTGGTCCCAAGACTACACTGGACTAAATAAATAAGGACTGACACATCACTAGGGTAAACTTACTTAAAAGATTAAAACTAGTGATGGAGCGATTAATCGAGAATCTGAGAAACGGAGGTTTTTTTCTGGAATCGGCCTCGGGAAGATAATGTTTAATTTGCGACTCCGATTCTTATTTATTAGTGGTATTTAACTATTTATTACTTTTCTTAGGGACGAACACCCCCCACTCCCCAAATAAAGGATAAAGGAACTTTCGGGGCTTATACTAGAAAATGTAATATTTGATTTTTTTTTCAAAAAATTTTTATATTAGAAATTTAATTTTTGAATTTTTTATCTATCAAATAGACTTTTTTGGAACAGCTGAGGATTTTCGATTTTTTTTTTCTAAAATATTTGAAATATATTGAAGTTCTAAGATTCAATTGGACTAGATCGAATAAATAAGGATTGCCACAATCCTACTGTCAACACAAAAGCAATCTATAGTAGTTTTTCTCAAAATCACAAATGTATTCTTCGACGAATTAGCTTTAATTTCTATCAACAAATTATTATTTGAGTGTATCACAAGTAGCAATTAAAGCAGACAAAATTAATCGTCACAATAAAAAATGATAAATTGGCATATTTTTCGTTGAAAATGCCATTTTAGGCCAATAAGTGTCTCTTAAATCAAATGAAACTTATAAAAAGTAGTTAAAGTTCTTGGGTATCTTATCTCATCTGAGAAATTTAGTTACAAAACCTATGACAAAATATTAAAGAACGGTCCCAAAACTGGATTGGACTGAACTCTATGAATAAGTACTGACACAATACTAACCACGAAAGGGGAATGAAAATAAACCTATGGGATATATTCATAATATTCCAACCTTCTCTCATATTAACCTCTACACATTTTGAACCATTATTATACATAGCTATATTAAACGAATGTGTAATCTGATCGATTCAAGGTTATGTAGAAAGTGAGCAATGTTTTCTTAGAGCTTACATATAAGATGGGTGATCCTTATCCAAAAGGAAAATCATCATCGTCATGCTCTGTAATACCTACAAATTAAATGCTCCTATTCACTTAATCTTATACACTTACAAGAGAAATAAGGAATTTATTACCATGGCAAATATGACCTTTTCCAATTATAGGGCTATACATATATAGGTGATTCAATTCAGATCTTACTATAACTTAAACATGATGTAGGGACGTCTGCAGGATTATATTTTGGGGAGGACTTGTTTTTTGGATTTTTTTTCTTTTGAAAAAAATTCTGAATATTTTTTTTTTTTGAAAGAAATTTCAAAATTCACAGCGCTTTAAATATTATAATAAAATATTAATTTTTTTGGGAGTCCAAAATTCATAGTTATTTAAAGGAAATTATTTTTTGTTTGGAAAAAATATGAAAAATTAAATTTAGCTTTTCATTACGATTTTACTTAGTTACTTATAACTGCAAGTATTATTTACACAACCAAACGACAGCTGAAACAAAAACAAGTTATGTTTGTATCCAATGTCTAGAATTGACGCTTCTGTAAGGAAAAAGAGCGCAAAGATAAGGCTGGAGCAAGATATATGGTACTACTTAAATAAGATTACATCAGCTGTCTGTTATATAATGAAAATGAACTAAAATATTTTTAATACTTCCATCTTACGTTAATATATCTCACCCAAAAGCTTAATAGAATGGAGATGGGGATCGATTAAGTGGGATGGAGATCGGTCATAAAAAATCCATTCATCGATTCAAGAGAGATATGACTACGATATTGTCTAACTACATCAATAGTCTTCACCAAAAAGTAGAAAAAAGATGAAAAAGGGAGGTTCAACTCTTTCTACAAGGATCGCATAGAGTCCTCTTCCATCTTTTTTATGAATGTGATGTAGTGATACCTCTAAGGGAAATCGATTTCGGATAGTCATTATTTAGTGATCTTAGAACTCCTGTGGGAACGATTCTATGTATGGCCAAGAAGATTGCTCTGAAGGAGTTAACACTCCTAAGGTTCATTAAAGATTACTTGATAGCAAAGTCAAGTGCAAGGAGGAAGACATATCTCATTACGACTGCCACGAAGGAAAAGATGCTGTTTCTAGACAAAATTCTTTTGTAAGTGTCCAAAAACATATGGCCTCCCATGGAGCTGCCTGCAACAAACCTCACAGGTCTGTGAGATATTTAAAGTCTGTCATCAAGGACACATAGACTGACTTTGTCAGGGGACAAAATCTATCAGAAAGAGGATGTAGGCCGTTATTGAGCTGAGGTAGACCGTATTGAATAAAAATATAAATTTCAGCTTTTATTCAAGATCTATATTTTTTTGTACGATTGTGAGGAGAAGGCGGGTGAAAGACATATTGTACACCTGAATTCAAACCCTTATTGATATCAGCTTCCTTTTATATGATTTTGTAGGTAGAAAATGAATTACTGCTATAAAGAGGAGAACCTTCTACATTTTAATGAGCATTAGTGCAGGAATATTATATTTAAATTAATATATGTTTATTTTATTACGCATTTTTAAAACAATTTACACTAAAGATAGTTGGAAATGCTTATTTAATCGGGAGAAATTAACATAAAGATAGTGAGTGACCTATTAAATAATAGATAAAAAAAGAAGAAAGAGCAAACGTAACAAACGTTTTTCCTTTTCTAACCGCTAAACCCTTACAAAAATTTCAACTTTACCCCTGTCTCTTATTGTAAAAATGTCGGAGCAAAAACGAAAAAGGCAAGGCGTGTGGGATGTTCTCCGTGCCGGTGTCAGTGTCGAAAAGGCTGCAGAGAACGTTGACATCTCCAACTGCTCTGCCTACGACATCAAGAAGTCCCATAGAGCTGCAGAAGAAGCAAAACTTCTGCAGCTACTATATGGCTAACTTCTGGCCTGCCTCCATGTATTCCTTCTCCAGCCCTGACTTGAGAGTAGTAAACCATTGATACGCCCTTCATCGTCAAGAGCTTCCAATCTGTCCACCGGCGTGTGTATGCTCTTATTGATTTTGTATTAAAACAGACTAAATAAAAAATGTAATATATAAACGTATGACAAAATGGTTTTGTGTTGTCCTTTCTTGATTCCATAAAAGTAATGTTTTTCGTGATTTAATAGTGACACTGAAAGTTTTTGGATCCCCACTCTATGGGATTAAGGGCCTAACAAAAAATGAAAAAAAAAAAATCGATATTGCAGTGAATATTTCATAATAATGTGATCTATGTACTTATTTGTTCAAATGTTATTTTATAATATAATATATATTAAAGCACTTGAATCTGCTTTATTTTAAAGGAAACATTTTTTAAATCGGTTGTCTCTGAGCGGAGTTATACTCCACTGAATGATGTTTGGGGATCTTTCAAAAAGGTCCTACTTTTGCAGGACTCTCAATGGAACTTCTGAGCACCTAAAACACCCTGATCAAAAATTATCAAAATCAGTAGTGATGATGATGTGATCGAATGACAGAGACATGACATTCGGATGTGGATATTTGACGGCATAAACTTTACCTCTTGAAAAGATGTTCCCCATATATGTAGAACAAATTCCTCTCCAAAACAATATTGAAACTATCCAATTATAATAAAACTTGAGACCATTGTCTATAACTTTTTCTTTCCATGAATTATATAATTTCCTTTATGCTAAAAAATAGGTATACATTTTCAAATATACCTGTACTAAAAAATTAATATGTAGTAGACAAAAACAAAATTATAAATTTTGTTTTTCATCTTATTCGACATAAAAGCAAATATGTTTGTAATCACCATTAAACCCGCTATAAAAATACGGCTACATAGTTATATTTTACCAAATATAATTATACATTGCTTGAGGGCGCTGTTATGCCATAATTTCATCCCAGCTGTTACAAAAGAAGCTTTTTGATTTACAAACCTACGTACAAGGTACTTACAAAGGTTAAAAAAATGCGAACACAAACTATATTGTACAGAGATGGAAAAAAATACGATAATTTGTGGTAGCAACCTAAAAAGGTTTTTTAATATTTTCCCAAGCTGTTTTCATTATTTTTTGATAATGGAAAAAGAACATCAAAGTATATTCTAATAAGAAGCGTGTGAAAGTTGTAGAGTAACACTTGGGATTTCTTGCAAAGTTATAGTTGTAAGTCATTGTTGTATTGGGTGTAAAATGAATGATCAACATTGGAGTAATTCTTGCCTATATAGTAGCAAGATACTAGTGATCTCATCACTAGTATCTTCCATAAATAATTACGATGCCGATTCTAGTAAAGATTCCTGTTGCCATTTCCAATATTTAAAAATATCATTTTGCTGTCAGGGGCGTCCACTGGATTATATCTTTATATTTTTTTTTTGGGGGAGGGGGAAGGGGGGAATTTTTTTGAAAAAAAATCGAAGAATTATATTTCCAAAGCCCATGGCTATTCTCAATAAAATACATTTTTTTTAAATAAATTTCAAAAATCTCAAGTTGTTCTCAAAATAATTTCTAAAATTAAATTTTTGATGTAAAATTTTGGAAAACCAATTCCAATGTTATATTTTTTGAAGTAAAATTTAAAAAATACTTAGTTATTCACAAAAAGCTTCATTTTTTGGAGAAAAAAAATTAATAATTTTATGAAATTTTTTGAAAAAAAAATTAAAATATTATATTTTCTGGTAAAAACCAAAAATTATTTAATTTGTTTGGCTATTTTTTTTAATTACCTATAAAAATTAAATATCAGTAAATTAAACATTATTTTCCCATATGCCGATCCGGATTCCAGGAAAACATCCTACTCTCTGATTAATCGTCATATCACTACTGGATACAGAGTGGTTTGTTTTTATTTCCTTCATCTCATAGCTTCTTGCAGCTAATTTTATTTAATCCCATGACAGAATGCTGCTCTTCCCGTAAAAAGTCTTTAAATTGCACTATCCAACAAAATCAAAAACACAAAGAAGAAGAAAAGAGAGAGAAAAAGAAATATTATACAATTCGTTATAAGATTAAGCCTCATGTCTCAAACTGTATAAATAAATTAATTCAAGCTTCATGAGCACAAGATAACGCGTAGCATACTCGTAGTTAGTGAGGGATTCCGAAAAACAGACATTCAAGGGAGTCCTCCGAGCAAATCCTTTTTTATTTTTCTCTCTCTCTCATTGTTTCTATCTATTTTCTTCTTCTCTGTCTTTGTTTCTATCTCTTCTAGCTGGGGAATACGAATGCGTATCCACTTTTATTATGAGATCAATTCAAAAATGAGTTTTTTCGTTGAAATATTGTCGTAGTCTTATCTCAAATTGACAACGATATAGAGCGTTTTTGGAGAGGCTCTTTTTTTTAAAATTAAAGTTCATACTTTTAGCTATCTAATGCAATACTTTTAAACTTTTTAAATCTATTTGTCTTGAAGCTATCAGCCTTTGAATAAAAAGCATCTATTTTGCAATTTAAACAAAAATGACACAAATCATAGATATGATACTGAAATTTTAAAAATAGGCTTAGAATTTTTTAACATTCGGCTTTAAAGTTTATTAATATAATTTATCTCTATCTTCAACACCGAGGGCTAAAAATAGCCAAAAATAACAAAAAATGTACGGCCTTTTTTCTGAAGCCCACGAGGCTATGAGAGAAAAAATAAGGGCATATTTGGAATTAGGGGATCAAGTTGAGTTGAGTTATACTGTTTTTGTACGGTTTTTGCTGTTGGACAGTGTTATCAGGAATATCAGTTTATTTCGCGGTTTTTTTCTTTAGCATACTGAAAGATCATGATATTTTAAGGTATGGCAATATGTATTAATAACTCAATAGGGGTTTTTAAGATTAGGAGTAACACTGATGATATGTTGTTGAGTTATATGTGTAAGCCCTTGTTGGACTTAAATTACAGATCAACATTGGAGTAATTCCGGCTCATATCATTGCAAGGCAGAGAGGGAGGCTGTATTTCCTTTCCTTCATTTCTAACGTCATGACAGCTAAGCTGCTCTTCTCCAAAACATTCTTCAAATTATCCGGGGGGCCACGTTAATTTTCGGTTTCTTTTTTTCGGCATACTGGCTGATAATATTATTTTCATATATGATCCCAACCATCCATCATGGAGATGGAAACCTTATATTTTGTGAGTTTTTGTCTGCTAAAGAGAAATAACAACTATCTTGCATCGAAAGGAAGATGGATCTAGACTCTGGGAAATCTTGTGCGTCAACTTCCTTCCCTCAGGGCAAGGCACTCAATATGGATTGTGTAAAGGGTCATCTAGCAGAGCAACGATCCAAAACATACATCTATGAAACAAAAAGGTAAATAAAATCCTAACAATTTGAGCAATGTTTGGGAGGAGATCAGCTTAGCTTTAATAACGCTTAATTAAAACATGTAGGAATTAAAAGACAACCCCCAGTCCGTACTTTGCAATGATATAAGTAGGAATTACACTTATATTGATCCTAAATTTTACACCGTTCCAATAAAGACTTACACTTAGAACTCTCGAGCTAAACCTCATTGTTACTCTTCATCTTTCATAAGCGCACACACTGTTAATTACTTTATAAATAGATGTTCTGTCTTCAAGAAGGAAATAATAAGGCTAACAGCTTTGAAAAATAATCAATCCTGTTCAGATTTTCTAGGACATGTTTTATTGACCTATACCCATCATATATTATAATTCTTTTATTCTTGAGGAGATAACATCTAAGTATTGAGTAATTACGGGTGAGTGTGCTCATAAAAACGAAGAGTAACACTGAGGATTTGTTGGGGAGTTGTCTTCTATATTATCAAAGCAAAGTTTGTATGTTCGTCGACACCTAATAACTTTGGACAATGCTAGGTTCTACGACTTGTATGTAATAAAACTGAGACATAGAGCGATAAATTTTTATTAGACACTAGTCACGTGTTAGTGTATTATTGTTCCCTTTTAAAACTTGTTTGTTTAATTATCCCCTTTCAAAATGGCCGACATCAACAATGTCGACGTCATATGAAAACGCTCTATCCGATGACTAAAATGATTAATAATAATTAATCAATGTATTATCAATATTATATTCAAATAATTAAAATGAAGTAGTTGGCTAAATATTATTCATATAATTAAGCATATTATAGTACTTCAATAGAAAAAGTAAGCCCTGAATGAATTGTGTTTGTATTAAGTGAGTGCGGATGTTTAAATTGAGATCAAATTTCATGAATATTCATGTAATACTACTTATTTTTTGAAATCGACATTTCATAAACACAACAACTGCGTACTGCTCTTGAAGAATTGCAAATGAATATTTGTACACGTCATGTTCTAAAGCAATCATACATATATTATTAAAATACTATAAATGATATTATGTCAATTGATATTTCCTTTTCCCTAATTCTTAATTTATTTATTTGAAATTATTCAAATATGAAATTTCTTTTATTTGGGAGGGTTATTCTAATGTCCATAATATATTTTTGGCATGGTCTGCTCTTTTCAATGTCATTCTCAGTCTTTGATGATGATTATGTAATTTCTAGGGAGATCATGCTAAAAATTGTGAAGTGGGGGAGAGTTGCAATACTTTTTGCTTTAAACTAATATTTATAGAAGACCTAAAATTGAACATAACAGACCTACATATGTGGTTCGTTTACACAAAACTAAGCTAGGTTGGTTTATCTAAAAATCAAGTATAGATTACACTTGTATTCTTCAACGAGTTATTCTCAGTTTCTACCAACTAATTATTCTTGTTAAACCTTTGGGTGTGTCGTAAATAACACTCAAAGTAGACACAATTGATCGTCACAATAAAAGAATTCAGAATTGAAATATTTTATTGCTGAAGGGACCATATCCGGGCCAATATGATTTTAATAAATCAGATAAAGGTTTTAAACTTTAGTTAAAATTATGGAAAACATTAACTCATACCGCAAATTGGAATAATAAGCCTATAATTGACTCAAATATGCTTATGAAATATACATGGTTGATCTTATCTAGTTGTCTACATTTAATTATTTTCAATCTGTAATAATATTGGTCCAAAATCACGGAAGTGAACATCTTATCTCTGAACCAAGCAGCTGCATCCAGTTAAAAGAACAAGAAGATTCTATATTTTCTCAAGGCCAACAAAAATTCGAGCAAGGTTTTTTTCTTCAGATGAAATTTTTTTGACTGTTGATGCCACTGTGAATAAGAAAAATAGCCGCTACATCACAACTTAACATCCAAACAATGTCTTCATAACAAAAAATCCAGCAACATCCATAGTCTTGGCGTTGTGAAGCCTCCCTCCCATTTTTTTGGAGAGGAATAAGCGGCTCAATGCAGATGCTTACATCGAACTTCTTGATAAGAAAGTGCTACCTTTGCACAGAGAAAAGATCGGGGGAAACTTTGTTTTCACTTAAGACTGAGCTCTGTGTCATCGAGAGACAACTTTCCGGATTTTTGGCACATCAACATGCGGCCTGCCTTCCCTCCAGACCCAAACCCTTTGAACTACTTTATCTAGGTGGACCTGGAGAAGTGGGTACGGTACGTCTACTTCTTAGAGGATTATCTAGTCTCTAGAGACTTCTATCAGGAAGGAGTGGACCAAGCTGGAGTTTGACTAGATAGTCAAGGTCTGCAAGGGATTAACCCCTTGTATTGATGCAATTATTAGAGCTAAGGGCTCACATATTGAATAAAAGTTATACAATCACTTTTTCCGATGATTTTGTAAAATCAATGTCATCTTGTTTAAATTTTACTTTAGAAAAATTGAAAAAAATAAAATGTGGACCACCAGATAAGATCAACACTATATGTGAAGTAAAAAAATAAATTGGGATTTTCTGACTTGGACTTAATAATTCTGAGGAACTCGTTCACTGACTCACACCAAAAATATAGAATTACCATATCCTCTCTTTATGAAATAAATATAATGTTAGAGTAGAAAAGGGCTTATGGCATTGGTGTAAATTGGAGCAAGAGACGTCTTTCCATCGCCTCTTTTACTGCCCGAAAATAGTTCCCCTCTTTGGAAAGGTGAAGGGTATGATTTTTGGAGCTTATAAAGTGGTCTTGAGCCCCTCGGACTGACTTATTTCAACATCCCACAAGCATCTTTTAAAAATTGAGTTCCTAATCACAAAACTGCAGAGAATTCTGTATGCGGTGAAGGTTAGTGAAAGAAACATTATATCATGCCTAGACGTTCTTGTGTCCCAGAAGGTAGATGTACAAAAGAATTTCGAGGATTCGGCCTTCCCCTCGAAGAACCATATCTCCCCAGGACCTGTAAACAAATAATTGGTTTATCCAAGGAATACTAAAACTATTAGAAAGGAAGTATAAATATTGCAGTCACACAAAGAAGCTGACTCCTCCCTCTTTTCCTGTAAATACAAAAATGAGAAATGACTCGTAGGATTTATGAAAATTTATCGTATAAATATATCCGACTCGTAACAATCTCTCATGATCTTAAATTAATCAATTTCTTAACATATCCTAAATTATATTTATCCTTTCCACTTAATTTTATACCCAGACAATTAAGAATTTCATTTACATACATATAAAAAAAAATGGATTTTCGCATTTGGATACATTTTTCTTCAAGATTGTTGTTGGGTTGTCGCGCCAAATATGATATATCATTTCTCTTCCGAACATCTCCTCTTTATAAATCCTATCCTTATTATAATATTACTTTTTTAACTGTTTTATGAAAGATGACACTTGTTAAAAATCGAATTTTATAGTAATATATTTTTAAAAACCTATTATATTTTATTGAAAAATAGAAATGCAATAATTCCCAATTTATTAATATTAAAATATTAACGTTCCCATCCCTTCCTCCTCCTGGATCCTCTTTTTTAGAAATTAAAAATATGGTCACTCTAATATTTCGATAAATTTTTTGAAAAATGTATATTTTTAAAGTTAGTATACAATATACAATAGGAAATGAGAAAACGGAAAAAAACATAGGTTATGGCAGCATAACGTGAACTGTTGATTAATGTTTATTATTGCATGACTATGAAAAGGTTAAGTGATTATTTTTTGATATTCTGTTTCCACTGTCCTTTTTACATAAACAAACTACACCAATCATTCAGTCATTGCATCATCAGGAGTGAGCAATAAGTAAAAAGGCAGCGCATCTCAGATCTCCAAGATATTGCAGTTTTAATTGATGAAGATTATGGACATTGTTTAGTGTTCTAGAAGCATGGTTTTTTTAGTAAGCCAATATGAAAAAAAAAAAAAAAAAAATGGAAAAGACCTCCCCAGGATGTCAGGAAATGGAGGGCATCATTTTAAAGAGGGATACGAAGTTATTGTTAAGTTTGGAGAAGAAAATAAAGGAGGATCCCACCCAGTCGATTAATTGCCTCGCCAACAAATTTTCTGTGACTCCTAGGATCATCAAGAAGGCTATGAAGTACAATTTAGGATTAGTTTCTTTCACAAGTACCACATGACACCTTCTGACAGAGGGCATAAAAGCCAGGAGGCTCGAAAGGTGCGAGAAAATCCTCACATGGATCAAGGCAAACGGGTCAATTTGGAAAAATTTCTCGGATAAGAATGACTGCTGGTTTGCCGAAATAAAAGAAGAGGTGCAAAGGGTTTACCACACCAATTATCTGCCCCAAACAATGGTAAGGTGGTGTGGCCTGTGATGGAAGGAAGAAGCATCTGTTCTTTTTCAAGGCTGGACAGAAAATCAGCCAGGAGGCTTACTATAAGATGCTTAGGTACACCATCTTGCCTTGGCTAAAGACCAACTACCCAGAGGGCAACTTCATGTGGGCTCAGGGTGGCGCCCTCTCTCACGCGTCCTTCGAGTGCCAAAAGCCCTTCACACATAAAATGGGTCAATTCTGGTCAAAATAGATATGGCCACCAGATTTGCACTCCCTGAAGTTTTCTATATGGGGCACTTTGGAGAGGGAAACTAACTGAACCTCACACCCAAATGATGACTCACTGAAGTCCTCCATAGTGGCTTCATTGGAAAACTTTTCAGCTGAGCCTGTCATCAACTCCTGAATGGCCTTCAGGTAACGTGTAAATGCTGTGATTGATAATGAAGGTGGCCATATTGAGTGAAAAAAGTTTTGCAAAATCTTTGTCTATATCTTTTGGTAACATTATAATTTTTCCTATTATTGAAAATATAAAATTATTAATGTATTTGTTAATCCATTTCTCGAGTCCACATTTTGCTTCCCTACCCTATGTATTATCTGCAAGGTGGTGTGAGAGTCTATAGCCTAGAGGGGCAAGATGAAGCTTTCGTATCCAAAATACAATTTTGAATTTGAATTTACTATGAAAAAATTTATATATACAGGGTGCACAAGAAATCTTCTTCTAGCTTCTTTCGTGCTCTCTCTTCGGCAAAACGGACACTACGACACCTGATTATTTTGTTGAAATTTGCACAAGTTGGAAAAAAATGTTATCAATTGACGAATTCTTTATACCAAATATTTGAACCTAACACCCTTCAACACTAGACGAACCTAACAGTTAGATCAAGAAGGAATGCCAGGATTTGCCAAGGTAGAAATTGGCCAAGGCCTGCTCGTGCTTTTAGTCTCGTATAGAGACTATAATTGAGACCGGATTGAATATAATAAATTAGAATCCATCAAGCTTTCAGATTAAAAGATTTTTAATATGAAAGCTGATTGGAGAAAAAAATGCTTGTACACCATCTAATATATGATGAATATAAATTACGATTTTGTGCAAATTGGAACTTTATCAGGTTCCATACTTGGTCCTTCCTAGCCTCTGTTAGTGAATATCCTTTTATACGCGGTTATTAAGAAAGCATCCCAGTAAAACATATATTTAATTTCATGATAAACAGTTGAAGAATTATAATTATTGATGAACAGTAGTTTTGCCTTAAACTATTTTGCCTCAGGACATTTTGCCTTAAACCCAAGTTTATACATCACAATTATTTATTTCTTTGAAATTTATGCTCTCTTTGAATTTTCTAAATCAATGTATGCATTATTTATTACTATAAAATACATTAAAGGTTTGTTGTATGACGGAATTATGTTTTGCCTAATATTATACTTGTTTGTCAATCCATGAGTATTTTCCAATATGAACAATTTATCATGTCTAATGATAATTGATAACGGAGAAGCGATTAGCACTTCTTCCGTTCAAATTTTTGTTGCGTTTATTTTTTTTTTTATGCTAATTATATTATCTACTCTGTCTCTAGTTCGAATTCATTCCATACTGAGGTTGTGTTGGTGTATGTATTGAAATTGAGGAGTATTATTGAGGGGCGTCCACAGGGGGAGGGGCTGTAGCCCACCACCCACAAATTAAGGATCTTATATTTGAAATTTAAATTTTAAATTTTTTTTGTGAAAAATTTCATTTTTTGTGAACAGCTCTGGATTTCTGGTATTGCAACCATTGTGTTGTGTTTCATTAATTCTTAATTGATAAGTATGATCATTAAATTAAAGGACTTAAGGTCATTAAAGTACAAGAACCAATGTACTTGGTCCATCCATTTCAGTGACTTGTATTATTTTGCCACAAGACGGCAATCGATCGTTTTTGTAAATAAAACAACGCTCATCCCTCATTGTAATGTAAATTTGATGGCTTATTAATGCCTAAGGAAAATACTTGTTGCAAGCGTACCCGGTCCTCCCTACACTGTACAAAATATTGTCCATGTATTTCACCATGTTGTTTCAAATAGATAAGAAAACTTTTTAGTTTTTATCTACATAAAAGATGTGGATCATAAATTACGTGGAACGTACGACAGGGAGCTTAAGGTTATTAAGTTAAGATAAGGGTTCTTCTTTGGGTTCTCTGCTGCTTGCAAGCATGAATGTTATTACGGTCTTTTATGTCTAAATCACCATAGATAACTACGTTTAAAGTCTATTTGGGCCATGGGAGTTGTGTAGGATGAGAATAAATTCTTCAGCTTCTTAGGGATCCTTTTCTTGTAGTTAAATTTTTTTCACAAAGCATAAAATCAATTCAACTGATGGTATACTGATTTCTGCACTTCCGTATATTGGAAAAAAGATTATTATAATTCGTCTAAATACAGTAGATTTGGCATTTAAATGTGCATTGTACATAGGACTTGTATCATATTAGGTTTATATACATATACGGTAGGGCGGTTTATTTTTCAACTTTTTTCGAATTATAAATGTGTTATAAACTTTAGGAAAAGATGTGATATATTAAGAAAAATAACCCTTGCATAATTTCATTTTCTAACGATGTTATCTTTAAGCAGCACATCTTGAAAGGAGACAAAAGTTATTTCTTTCGTCAATGAAGATTAAAATACAGTATTAATCATTATTTGGCATAAATGAGTTTTTTTTCTAATGCCACGCTATGGAGCAATAAGAGAAAATAAGAATTGTTTTTTTGATTTTTCCTGTCTGAATATGTAAAAAAAAAAAGATGCACGTTATACGCTGATCATCAAATTTTCATAACTTTATATACACTTTTTATATGTTAAAAAATTTATGTCAAAGTTATAACAATGCTATTTTGCATAGGTAATTTTAATACCATATGAAAACTATTTCGTAATAGCGCAAATTGGAAATTGGAAAATCAGTTCGCCCTAATAAACATTCGGTGTTTATAAGCAAAAAAGTAAAGTTTCTTTCCGCAAACATTATTTGTAAAGTAAGACCCAATATACAATTAAAATGATGTGATTGAATGCATAATTAAACAATGCATCAGATGACGTTAGTTAAAGGTCATTTGATAAACAAATGTCGGTGAGAGAACGCAAAAAGCAACAAGTAGAAGATTTCCTTAGGTCCCAAATTTGTCTTTCTGAAATAGCAAAGATTGTCGGTATTTCTGAGAGTCAACAAGTCACAAGTATAGTCATAAAACAGGAGGGGTGAGGAGGCCATAGCAGCAACAATTATCAAAAATTGACTGCAGAAAACTTCGGGAGATTCTGGTATAAGTAAAAATGGCCGCCATCATCAACAGATTTAATCCCACAGGAGATTTATTTTTTGGGGAAAATTAAGAGGAAAGTTTGGAGGACCCGCCACGATAGTATCATTGATTTAAAAATTGCATTGCCTAGGAATGGGCTTCTGTTGATTTTGCCCATTTTTTTTAGAGGATACAGAAGCTTTCGACATCCTTTTGAGGCATGTGTGCCCGCAGATTGTAACTAATATAACTTTTGAAATTTAATATTGTATTTTTGATAACATCAATTAAAATTTGTGATATCTTTTTGGTTTTCCTGTAATAACACTCAGAAATTACTGAGCGTAGACCGGACTTTTCCACTTATAAACCCTGTAAATGTATCAAAATACTTTTTCCTTCAAGTATCAAGGTAGATAATGAGAGTGTTGTTTGTTGCCTCAAAGGATGTGGTTCATAAAAAAGTATCAAATAATCGTTGATTGTACATATATACTCGTATAGCTGAGAGGCAAGCAGGAGATTAATAAAGAATGGTAGAATAATAAGTTCCTTCGAGTAGTAACTAAAAATTCTAACGATTATATTCAATAATAATAAAAAAAAACACAATGCTTGGTCTCTCTTATGTAATAGCTTCTTGTATATTTAGGTAAGAGCAATAATCACTCATTGTTAGAGTAGACCCAAAGTACAAAGTTAATAAGCAATTGATTCAATTTTGTCAATAACTCATTCAGGGAAGAAATGGATGACGAATGACAAACAGTAGTGTAGTGACTTATTGTTTCCATTTCTTATCTCAAAAAATAACCCTATTACATGATGACGGTAGGAATGAGAGAAGAATGAGGGAGGAAGTCGTATCATATTTCGCAATAAGTTCAATCAAATCATAAGTAGTGCGTAAATGACTCAGAGCGGGACAATCGAATTTCTTCCCATGACGATGCAACCTCTTGCTATAACTACATATAGGGATATTTCAACTAACGAATGTTAATAAGCGGATCGTGCAAAAGTTTTGAGACAGTTTTTAAAACTCAATAACTCAGCGTATTTGCACTAGATTTATTTGATTTTTTTCCTGTTAGAGAGTAAACTTTACATTGGAAACTTAGTCCCTTGGCAAATCCTTGATCTGACGGATAAATTCTTCTTTGGTATTGCAGGGGTTTCGGTTCACTTATCTTTCGATCGCACCCCACAAAAAAAATCCATCAGATTCAGATCTGGTGAGTTTGGAACCAAAAGTGCAGCGAAATGAAGTCTTCAAGCCATTTGAGACACTTTTTTTAGGTATGGGAGAAAGCCAAGTCCTAATACCGCATGTAAGGCCTCCCATTGGCAATCAGCAACTTTGACCGGCCAACTTCTCGAGCAATTAGCCTGATAGACTTCTCTTGGTACTCATTTTTCTGGATTTTGGCCGCGAATTCCAGCGTCCCAACATCGTCACTTCGACCTTTGACCTCAATTCGCATTTCTGTTGCTTCAAAATCACATTCAGAGGTCTCGAATGCCCTTCTAACATTATGAACAAACATCCCACTGAATCCCAAAGTTCGAGAAATTGTTAAAGTGTCACTACCAGCACGAATTCCAATGAAGGCTACTTGCCCTTTGAAAATATTAAGAACAACAATTTCGTCAATTGATTCAATTTTTTTCCAACTAGTCTAAGTTTTAACAAGTTATCTAACAAAAAAAAATCAGCTGCCTATCTGCTCGCGTTTGCCCAAGAGAGAGCGCTAAAGTGGTGGCATAGATAGCTTACGCACTCTGTATCTATTTGATCACCAAACCATTTAACCAAGTGAAAAATATACTCAACTTGGACTCACTGAAGCAAAACAATGGGGCGTACAATAATTTTGCACAAGAATAATCATGAACCCTGGATTCCTTCATTTATTCATTCTATCAAAAAACAACGAAGGAATTGAAAGACAGACATCCTATACATAGATCCCCTTGTACTAATCAGAAGCTGTCTTCTTCTCAAGGACTCCTTCTCAACCCACAAGGTAGTTACATACATCATGGTCACAATATAAATATCTACATGTGTGTATTTGTGTGATAAAGAAGGTCTCTCAATTCCACTCCATTATATCAATTAGTGTTGAGACTCGGTCCAAGACCGATTTTTTCCCGTTCCGACCTTATGGGATTTGGTCTATAAGATTTG
Source organism: Lepeophtheirus salmonis (assembly GCF_016086655.4). Taxonomy (NCBI): domain Eukaryota; kingdom Metazoa; phylum Arthropoda; class Copepoda; order Siphonostomatoida; family Caligidae; genus Lepeophtheirus; species Lepeophtheirus salmonis. The sequence continues at coordinate 7,702,589 of NC_052133.2, read as the reverse complement.
AACTTTTATTTTGGTTCAGGCAGTGATGTTCGATCCTTGACCGAAAGTTGACTGTCTCAATATATGAACTGATTTTTTTCAGTCTCAATTTATCCATCATAGTCATGGATTCATATCCCCCAAAGAATCCCGAAAGTTTATGAACTCCCTTCTGCACCGTAGTACCGCCCTAATCTAATTTGTGAGCTTCACATATTTAAAACTCTTGACTTTCCATTCAATTTATACCAATCGGTTATATTTCGGAGCACTCAAATTACAGTCTAACCTTGCTTAAATTACCCTCTTTTATATTTATTTACGCCAACGGAGAGGAAAAGAGGTTAGGTTTTTGTACCTGTTTGTTTGTTAGTGACCAGGATTATGGCAAACGTTACTGATTGATTTGGATCAAACTGAATACGAAGATTATTTATGGTCACAGTAAGAGGCCATTAAATTTTGAGCGGTCAAAGTTACACAAAACTTAAAAAATGTTTCATCGACCACAACTCAATTACATTTTAGGCGGAGATTTTGCGCTCTACTGAGTGCCCATTTTAGTCCCTAACGTTTACTTTTCCGATGATATATTCGGTCTGGAAATACAGACCGATTTTATCCCCATCCGTGATTTATTGAAAGTACTAATATATTTTATGGAACACCTTTAAGTTGATATGACGTTATTATAGGTCAATGTTTGTAGTTTTAAAACACAACTGACGCCATGTACAATTCATATAAAGAATCGGTATAGAACGATATTTTTTTTGTAAGACCGATCCAGGTCGAGATTTCTTCCGTCCACTAAAAAAACATTCCGGTCTCATGACCAGTCTTAGATTTTCAGATCGCAATCAAATCATTTTTAATTAATAACTCAAATATTATATTCTTGTGTTTCTATTATATTACAACAGAGGGAGGAAAAAGCAAACTTGACAAACGAATCAAATCATTACAAAATTAACTTACATCAGACCGAAGAAACTTAAATTTGTCAATCTAATAAATTACTACTTCAGAAATTTCAGTATTTGATGAAGACTCGCCAGATAGTTAAGGTAGGATTACGTACTGAATAGTATTATATTCCTAGGGCTAGAATGTCCAAATTCATAAAATATTTAATATTCATGACTGTCTCATTATAGGAACAATACATCTTCTAGTCATCCAATGCTTATTTAGTTTCATTTTTTCGCAAATGACCCAAACATTGTAATGTTTTTTGTTTTTTTTCGGACACAATATTTGCCATTATTTAAATGGGTTGCACAAATATGGTTTATACAACACCTTTAACATCATATGACGTTGTTGCAGGTCAATTTTATAAAAATTTATACATTTATAAAATCGGTCTGGGCCCAATTTTAAATAAAGTTTTCACGACCAATCCACAAAAAAATTTTCTTTGATGTCGGTTCTGAGCGAATTACTTTAAAAGACTGAATGATTTCGTTCCACAAAATATCATAAAAGTCTCAGACCGGTCTTGGATTTTCAGACCCGAGCCCAACACTAATATCAATGTATATAAAAGCTCCTACTATGACGCAATTTATTGCAAATAAGGTTTCTACAGGCATCTCAACAAGTCCATATAGCAGGGGTTCCCAATCTTTTAATTTTCTGCATCATCTGAAAAAATAGTATGAAGGATCTCCATGTTTTTACCATTATTTAGGTGTATTACTCGGAGTCGTACATATTTGATTAGAGGTAATGTAACTATAGATACAATGAGAATTTCCTTTACAGTTTTCAAATGATATCTCACCAAAACAGATATTTAAAAATAGTATCGGAGAATTAGTCACTTTTCGGAGGTTAATCGTAGAGACTTTTCTATCCTCCATTAAGATTTAATATAGATGGCACCTTTGTAGTTTTTGTAAACAAATATAATTAATCCTGCCTTCATTTGACAGAAAAATAATTGTATTAAAGATATATTGTCACCTGTAGTTTTATCATTTATAGTATATTTATAATGAAAAAAAAAATCGTAAATTTTCAATATAATTTGATAAAACGTAAAAAAAATTGAGGCAAAAATAATAGTATTAGATGAAAATTATATTGTTTTAAGTGGGTATAGCCTGAACTAGCAAAAATGATGATTTTTAATAAGGAAATAGGCGGGTTAAATCAAATTAGATTAAAAATTTTAAAGATTACAAAAACTAATTTAAAACTTTCATAACTTTGACATTTTTTTTAAACAAATTTGTTGACTTTTACTCTATTTATTGACATTTTTTTAATATCTTCTTTTATATACGACAGATTATTGGTCAACCTTTATTTTGTATTTTACCAAATCCTGGTGGTTATCAAGCCTCTTCATAAAACAGTGTGAGAATCACTGCTATAGAACATACATAAATCATTTAATGGTTATTATAAGTATTTCAGCACCAAAAAACAAAAGAAAATTAATTATCTTATGCAGGGCTTATAATTAAAAAGAGGTTTCAGTTACACTGATCGTTATAATTGATGAAGCTTATTATTTTTTAGCAATCTCTAATGACTTGGCATGATTTCTGCATTTACTCAGCCTAATAGTAGGCATATACTAGTGTTGTGGTTCGGCTTGAAAATCCTAGACCGAACCAATGTGGTTCTTTAAAGAAGTGTTGGTATGAACTAGTGTTGTGCCAGACCTTATTTATTCGGTCCATTCTAGTCCAGTCTAAGGGAAGGTCCTGTCGGTCCTCGGATTTTTTCCTAAATGTGTTGATGGTTGATTAGCAAAATCTATGTACAACATATTATTGGATAAATGTATCTTGCAATATAAATTTTTTTTCATCATAGTAATACTACATAATACAAACATATACAGGGCCTTGCAAATAAATTGGGTCTGAATTTAACTGCTTACGGATCAATAAAGGTTCCAAGCAGAAAAAAATTGTAATTATTTGATTTTTTCTTTATTTTATTGACAATAATGTGATCTCCATTTTTGGCAACTATTCTCTCGATTCTTAGCCTGAAACCCTTACACGCCTTGACAACTTCCGTGGGATCAATATCCCCAAGTGCTTGGTAATATAGGCATACAGGGCCTTGATGCTGATGTGGCTATTAGCACAAACCTGTCTCTCTAACTTTCCCTAGAAGTGAAGTCCAAGGGAGTTATATAAGGGGAGTTGTGGGGGGCAGGTTTTGTGGCTCCAAAAAGGGATTTTATTACTGTTAAGACGGTGTTGAGTCTTATTGGTCGTGTATGCAGGAGCAGAGATGGCTGAAACAACTTACAGCCCCTGTACACCCGATAACCAGTAGACTTAGGGTAGTCAGTGGCCTTCATTATAGCAAGAGGGTCGTTCTCCACGTCAGTAAATTGGTCAAGCTTTTACCTTCGTCGCTGCTTCATCGTTACTGATTGTTTAATAACATTCAAAACGGACTCAATCAAAAGATAATCACATAACCTCTCAAATGGTACATTTGTATACATGCTCTTTTTTTCTTTTTCTTTTTTTTGATGTGGATACAGCTAAAGTGAGTCTCAATTTATCTGCAAGACCCTGTAATATTCTTACTTTGTTGTATAATTAATATATATTCTGAACGGAATAATTAAAAAAAAAGGAGAAACACCCTCAATGACGTATGAGGGATCGATTTTACCTTCTTTGAGGACTGAAAAGTAGTAACAGACTGGACCGCGATCCTCGGCCCTAAATAAGTATCGAAGCAACACTGGTCTAGATCGATATCGAAGAAAATTTAGTCAGAATCGGTCTCATTTAAAATTTGGTTCAACCCCATTCTATAAATGACTTGTTCAAAACGTTAAGTACTACTAGTGTTGGGATTTTATTTGAAAATCTCAGACCGGTTTGAGACGGTTATGATTTTTAGTGGACTTAACTTATTCAGTGTTAACCTATGGATCCATAGATTGATACCCAAAAAAATTGATCTATACAGGGTGCAACCTCTTTTTCAAACCCAATAAGATATTTTTTAAATAGATTTTCTCCTAAGCTAATCATCCGATTTTAATAAAAGTCAATGACAAATGAAAGCTGAATGCAAAAGTATGTGTTACTATTCAACCTTTGGTGTCAATTATGTCCTTGACTCCACCTCAAACAACAGTAGGTATTGATGACAGTCTCCTTTGGCGCATGCCAGAATTCCTCTCGGATCCTGGACATTAACTCAGGTTTTGTTCTGTAGGAGGATATGTTCGTGTGTCGACTGCGGTTTACTTCATGAAGTCCATGGGGTTGAGCTTTCATGAGCTTCGAGGACAAACAATGGGTCTAATAAAGTCAAAAAATAACTGTGACAACAATGTCAACGTTTTCTTTGCAGTATACCATGGAACAAAGTATTGGTGCCAGACAAGTTGCCTCCCAACTGCCACACATTCTGAACAACCTTTTAGAAGAGTTGAGATCTCTGGTATTGGTCCTCATAGATTATGATTACTCATCATCAATGATTTTTTTTTTTTGCAAATTTGTAGTGAAATCCTGATTCCTCTGGTACTTTGACACCATCTTGTGATTCAAAATCACTTCCAGTTTCTTTTTTGATTCTCCAGAAAAAGGAGAAATCCAAGTTGAAGACGTCTGCAATCTCAATATTAACTTTTCCAGTACGGATCGCAAAAAGGACTCTCTGTCTTTTACATGATTATGAAATTAATGCCGAACACTTCTACCTGGCTGACTGCCAAAACAACAAACAAAGTCGTACCAAAAAAAATCAAAAAAAATACAAGACCGAATGGAAATTTTAAAAAAATCGGTTTCGTACCAAGTCTCAACACTAAGCTAGTCTATACTTTTACATAGGTAAGATAAGATAAGCTGTATTGTTTTCCAACATGTTTTTATTTTTTACCGTTTGACAACCTTTGATACTATGTATATACTTATCCATAAATAGATAGTAATAATTAATAGAATAATTTGCTGTTCACTATATACCTAGTGGTTAAATAAATATTGATTTATCTATAAATTGTCATTTTCAACGGTAATGACACATTAATTATTTTTTATTGAACAACATCAAAAAATGAATGAACGAACGAACTCAAGTCCAGGATATTGACTTTTAAACCTTAAACATCCATACATACTTGGTTGCATAACATTTCCAACAAATCTGCGCAGTGCATTCCAAACCAAATACAGCTCTTTTTATTCATCTTTTTTGTTCTAATAAAAGCCCTATTTCTTGAAATCATTAATCTAATAGTATAGGGTTTTTCATAAGAAAAATTGCTTCAACTTTTTTTATGAATAAAACACGAACGGTTAAAGATTTTCCCTAATTTATTTTTATGTACAAATTATATATATATAGATTTATGTATGAAAATCGACTTCTCTAGCTTGACCACCACTAGTACGCCTACATAAAATTCAATTGTTAGACCCAATTTTCCCCTACTTCGTCCAATAAATGACCGATATTGCAGCTATTTTGTGTTCGATATTTTCTTTGAGCACTTCTAATGGTGTAGACCAGGGATGGGAAATTGGCAGCCCGAGGCCGTACATGGCCCTCCTCTTCACTCAATGCGGCCCACAAATAGATCATCAATAATATTTTGTTTAAATGGACATGTGGACATGGAGTGTTAGTCCTAAAAAAATTCCTCTCTTTATCATGGAAGTTACCCTGGTGTAGACCAATGACTTCACGTGATCCCAAAGGAAATAATCTAATGGTGTTAAATAGCACGAACTAGTCTGCCAATAAACTGTTGTTTTTCTTGAAATAACGCGTTCACCAAATTTGCTTTGCAATAAATCGATTTTAACGTTTGATGTGTGACAAGTGACACCTTCTTGTTGAAACCACATATTTTCCAATTTCATATATTGCAATTAGGACCAAAAAAAAATCAGATATTGTGGTGTGATAGTGATTTCTATTTACAGTTACGCGGCGATTATCATCATCAACGAAAAATATGACCCAATGATCCCTCCAGTATAAAGTTCACACCCAACAGTATTTTTTCGGGATGAGCTTCATCACTGAAGATCATTTTGTAATGAAAATCAGTATAGCAATGATTGGGTATTCTCATAATAAATTTGGATATTATGCAATCGATGATCAATTGTATAGTGTTTCATGATCAAATTAATATTAATGAAGTTTCTAAATGTCAAAGGAAGAAAATAAATATGGAGTCGTTGTTTCCCTAGTGGAAAAAAGAGCTGAATCATTCCTAATGAAAAACACGTTACTTACAGAATAAATAAAATACACATTTTATATGTGGGGCGAGTTAACACAAAAAAAAATTATAAAATTTCCCGTTCTAAAATCAGGAAAAAGATAAACGTCCCATTTATAATTTTTAATACCTAATATGTCCTAGAGATATTTCGATCAATTATAGACTTTGCATTCAAATTTTTGGGATACATTGAGATACCCAAGATTTTAACTAAAACCTGGAACCTTAAAGAGGCCATATCGGGGATAATATAAGTATCTTTTGTGAATTAAAGGCTCTAAACTATATCTAAATTTCATGGGTATCTACACTCATCCCAGTAATTAGAATTCACCCCATATAATTGACTCAAAATGTGTCTACGAAATATTGGTATGTATGTACAAGGTGGAATATTAAAATTATTGCCTTTACGAAAACAACACTACAGCTTTAGTTTAAAACTTTTATTGAAAAAATCAATTCGTGTAGCTTGATAATGTGATAGAGCGGACATCTATTCAGTATAGTCTCTTCAATCAAGGCCTTGTTACAGTTCTGCAAGCGGGCGCATGCCATTTTCACAAGAACAGTTTGAAGCTTGGCTGATAGTGGCCATCAGAGTGACTTTTGTGTTGTGGGAGGCCATATTGTTGACAGCTCCTATCGACTTTGGGATTGGTACACAAAGGACCAACTAGTAGATGGTCTACTACAAAAAAAGAACACCGGTTTTCATCAAACGGAAATAGAATTATGTCGTCTTTTCTAGACCGACAATTTTCTCGTTCCATACTTTATAAGTTACGTACAAGTTGCGAATCTGTACAAGTTGTAATTGCTACAAGCAAATTATACAAGTGACCACCAAAAAATGAGTTGAATAATTTTAGATAAATGATTTACAGTACTTGGGATGCGGATCGTGGAATAATTGAATATTTCAGGTATGATCCATATGTTAATGGTGTAATTTTTGTCTATTTTAATACAAATTAATAAAATAAAAGTATTCTGTTGCAGAGTAAAAAGTTCAAAAGCCCACAGTTATATGACTCATAAATAAATAATAACCATGTAATTGTAATAGATGCAAATGAAATGAAAGTATAAATATTTAGTTACCGACACTAACGAATTTGATGTCTTTAAAGCTATTAAGAGACTTTTTCCCATAAAGTTTTTTAAATCTTTGAGGGCACTTTTACAAAATGGTTCATCTAGTATTTCCTTAAATGGATTCATTGCCTCCATAAAATAATTAATTATACATATTTTAAAAAGTACGGCGGGTTAGTTGTTTATTTTGATGACAAACTGCATGCATCTGATCAATGCTTATATGGATTATGCCACTTTAACAGTATTAGTTAATTCAGAGTCACAGCTTCTTAAAAGAATCAATATCCTGCTGGACTTCATCGAAAAGTATGAGAAAAGATCTGGTTTAAGACTCAACAGGCAAAAGACCACCATTCCTCCTCTGGGTGCATTGAAGCCAAATGAGGATCATGCATAAAATTGATACCTTATGCATGATTTGGGAGTGTCAAGGCATTCAAATTTAGAATTGGCATTCTATAAATCGCGCTATTTACCGAAATATCTCTAGGAAGATAAATTTGAATTTTCAGAGAATAATTTATCTATATAACACACAAGTAGTTCCCCTAGTTCAATAGAAAAGCCACTACTTGGCATCAATTTGCTATCAGGGTGATTAAAGAGGAACAAGAGTGGCTTAAACAGTTATTTCACCAATGCTATTTGACGCCCATGGAAAGGCCTAAATTACTCATTGGAGGCGGAATTGCATTTCTAGTGAATATAATATTCTGAAAATATATATCAAGATTTTTATCGATATATCCAGGGAACTGAACGTTGAATGGAGGAGACAGGTTTCCTCCAGCGAGTTCTACCATAATCTCATGATTTGTACTGACCTCAGCAACGAGAAAATTGCTGCTCACTTCCCGGTATGGTCTACGACTCAACTTATTATGTGATCAGCTGTTCCTTTATTCAATGGGGATTCTATTCTGGATGTAATCCGAAGCAAGATTAAGAAGCCTGTCTTTTTTAGTAATCTTAGCATTCCAAAAAAATTAGAAGAAGAAGCCCTGGAAAAAAATATTTAACCTTTCATGACCTAAAGGTTAAACCCCTTTTTGCAATGGTTGTTTTATTAACCTTCAAAAAGATGTTATTGTTCCTAAACACTGGCATCTGAAAATGGCTTTTATTAAACCAACAGACGGAGCTCAATCTAATTGTGCATACCATTTAATTTTGTTAGGACTTCGAGAAAATTTGAGAAAAATAATTTTATCCTCTCTTATGTATATTTCGAATTGTTGGAAATTTACTGCTTAAGTTCAGATCTCTGTCAATTGTATCAAATTTTATAAATTATACAAAGATTGTGGAAAAATTATTCACAATACACTGCATGCCTTAGTGGATTGTAGGGCTCTTAAAATTCTGCAAATATTCGAAATATTCGTTCCCATCCATATCAAGGGTCTGGAAATTGGACCGTGAATTTAATCAAAGCTTCTATACTCTTCAGATTATCTGACGGGAAGAAGCAGTCTCCCCTTAAGTCTAAAGCCATTGATTTTGCTTTATTAAGTTCTAAGGCAGTAATTACTGGAAAGCTTGAGCCATTATAATATTAGAACTTAGAGCACTTTTGATGGCATCTGCTGCTAGATATACCATCCTTTCCTTGAAAATCCCCAATGCCGATCACACATCCTGGATCCGGTGGCAAAAGAAGTGAAATTCCATCCATCGGTATCACTCTAACATAAGAAGTTACTAAAGTCAATCCCCAGAAGTTTTAGAAGTTCTAACCCGTACTATTGATTCCTAGTATTTATTTTGGTTTCAGTTATTTTTATATGGTAAAATAGGATGCTTCATTTTTTTAAAATTCTAAATCAATTACACTTAACTTCCCCCACTAGAATACACTGCTTGCATGAAATAGGCTATTTTGTGTTTTTATTTTTTCATCTGGCCTCTTTGATAGAAATTTTTGAAAGTTCTTATATGAAGCAATAACTTTAATCTGTAATGTTTATTTATGTATATTTATTTAGGTAATTGCTTTGTACATATAAAAGAACGGAGAATAAATTTAAAAAAATGACGCAATGCACCCAAAAGATGTAGTGCAGGGGTTTGGCATCAGAGCTGTAGGGGCCCAAAAATATCCAAAAAGAACTCATTCAAAAGAGTCTTGCAATGGAGGAGATGGGGTTAATTCATTGCTGGTGTCAAAAGTGGGTCCCCCCCTCAAAAGGGTCTTTCCACCCCCTTTTTTTATAGCTCTTTGGACAGTCGCGTGTGAAACCCCGAGATCTCTTGCATAGGTCCTCATGGACCTCAAGGGATTAGCCTAGGCTCTTTTCTTTAAATCCTTGCGTCCAGTTTGTCTCTTTTTGACAAAGCCCTATTTTATAAGCAACGTTTTGTACTTGCAAATGGCGTAGACGGCTGCCCTAGAGACGCAAAACTTGTTGTAGTGCTTGAATTGATATTTGTTGATCACGTTCAGGTGTTATTTTCTAGACTTGTAATTAAGCTAGAGAGCTGAGGCTGCTTGAGTTTTGTAAATAATTATTTATGCTTTAATATATCGAAAATTAAATTAATTTAAATCACTCAACCTTCATTAAATATTGAATTAGTAATTAAACAATACATTTTAAGACAAAAAATTGTCATTTGTACGATGGGCTTATACAAGTAGGAAATTGTACACAATATACATGTGATTTGAAAAATGAATTGGGATTTTCCCGTTTTCTTGATTTTTGTTCAAGATTGTTTTGATGTTGACGCACAGCAAATTTCAGAGGGAAAGAGAGAGAGAGAGAGTAAAAAAAAGGTATTGGTGACTCATGATGACTTCATGTATGTTCAAGTAACGTAGGAGTAAACTCCTTGTGAAAACTTTTATATAGATCTTTTTGAGGTTTGAAGAGTCTCTACATACACATCACGTGTAAGTATGATTTTGCATGTCACCTCCGCAATATATTATTTATGGACTTGGATTGCACTCAATAGCTACTAAGTTCTAATGAGTGCATACGTACATTGATTTTAACTTGTCCTCACTACTTTTTTCCTCTTTCAACATCCTTATTCCTAGGTTTGTATACCCACAAGATAATTAAGACATGAATTACAAGGAATATTTTGCTCAAAACAAACATTGAAGGAACTCCTTAATTTGATAGCAATGAGGGTAGCGTAATAATCCAATTATCAATGTATGAATTGGAGTCCCTTATCAGTTACTATGTTTTGATTTTTTTAAAAGAACAAATTAGAAGAGGAAGGAAGAAAAACCGCGAGATTTTTTTATATAAATTTTTCCTTACCTCTCACCATCCATCCTTCTTTTTCCGTATTAATCTACCAAATAAATCATTTTTATTGTTATTATTTGGTACATCCATATATTTTGACCATTCTTTCATGATTATGGCTTATCATAATTGTTTTTATATAATATGCCTGTATTTTCTGTGACTTGAAAGCAAAAGGCGAGCCGACTAACTTACTATAATACTTAGGAGAAGCTATGCTTAATAATAAGGGATTGCAAATTATGATTTTCTTTTTATAATATTAGGTTGGGGAAAATGTTATTTCGTATTTTTAGCTTTATATTAATGTTTCATTTGAAGTGTTATAATCATCCGATTTAATACAAGTATGCCCTGTTCTGTTCGATAACTGATTGCCAACGAAATCCTAACTTCATAATACACTTCTAGTAGAAGCACTTATATCTATTGGCAAAGAACTTGGAAAATAACTTTCACAGACCTCTCTGGAGGAAAAATTCGTACCCTCAAGCGTGTTGGCTATAGGCAGAAACAGGTGATAGGCAATGGTGCAAGGTCCGGACTGTAGGGTGGAAGCATAATGTTCAATATTGCCCCTATTTGGTACTATTTATCCTTTTCTGCCTATTCTACTAATAGGATGTGAACAATTCTCAAATATTCATTATTGGGTAGTTAGGTTACCTTTAGAACGTCTTATCGTATAATCCGATGTGACCAATAATGACCAAGATATACTTACTTTAAAAAAAGGCGGGAATTAAAAAAATACTTTTTCCCAACCTATTACAAAGAAGCTGCTGCTTTGATATTCTACGTTGTTTCCTTTATTGTTCCTCACAAGCTTTCCTCCAATAAAAACATAGAAATGGGCTCAAAATCAGTTGATGTCAGTTACCCCATTACTCTTTACAACTATTGAGTTCTTATTCAATAATAGTAGGGAACTGTTCACAGTTTAATCAAAGCTAATTCGAATAAAGCAATGAACGTTCTGAACACTATTAAGAGTGGCAAAATGAGTAGAAAAATTGAGAGCTGATGACAAATTACAGTGTATATTTTTATGTTAGTCATAAATCTCTCATTATTATTATGTCAAAAGGGATCAGTAATAGTCCATGCCCTTACGAAGAAAACCTTCCAACTCGCCTGGTATAAGAGGATTCATTTATAGGAAGCCTTTATATTTGTTCTCATGATGTAAAAAGGGGTGTCCACCAATCTGAATATTTGTTCCTCACAAACAAAAATCCATTAGGAGTATCCAATTATTAGTCAAAAGGACCGGAAGCAGTAGATTCTTAGTACTCCAGGCATAAACCGACGTTCAACGTTTCTCAGCAATTTTTCAAAAGGGCGGTCAAGGATGAAATGAATAAATAGAAAAAAGTGTTATTATTGTGAATACAACTACATATCATATGTGACAGGTGAACATAAAAACAGTATTGAAGAAAAAAGGAGAAAATTTAAATTAATTTTTTGTTTGATAGATATAACATTTCAGTCAATTATAGGCTTTCTTTTCAAATTGTTGGAATGAGTTGAGATACTCATGAATGTCAACTATAGTTTTAAAGTATTTATAAGATCTATGAGACTTAATTAGGTCCTGATAAAGTCCCTTTTTAATTAAAACCTGTCAATTCATGGGCTTCAGTAGGATTATATTAAGGGTTTTGTTTTTGAATTTTTTTGAAAAATTTCAAAAATTCATAGGCATATTTAAGTCATTTATAGCCTTATTATTCAAATTACTGCTATTTGTGTAGAGACCCACGAATATTAGCTATAGCTTAGAACCTTTATTTGATTTAATATACTTTTACCGACCCCGATATGGTCTCTTTGAAAAATAAAATCGATCAATTAATCATTATTTTACAGTGACGATTCATTTTCACTACTTTAAGAGTGCAATTTGAGGCTCTTCAAAAGGGTTAATAAGAAAAAATTACAAATGTAATCTATAATCCATATTTAGAAAATCATTCTGGCTTGTTTTTATGTTGACTTGCCACAAATGTGTTAGTATAATAACAATATATCAAATATTATTTGGCAAAATTATGATTTGTTATTTTAAAACAACTCATTGATCGTCATTCAAATATTACTCAATAATTCATATTTTTTACCACATTAGTTAATATTGTCCCCAATATGGCCCCTTTCAACCTTAAAAGCAATCAATAATTCATTCTTTTATTGTGACGATCAATTTACGACACACCCAAAGACTTCATAAGTATATTTTGTTTATAGAAATTGACAATAATTTACCAAAGACTACAAATGCAATCCTCATCAATTTTGCTTTTGTGTTTACAGATCACACACACAAAATATATGAATATACAGGCTGGGGATTATAAATGCAGGACATGTTTCGAGCTCCATTTCATGGTAACCCTGAGATCTATATTTATGAAAGGGTAGTCATCAAATTCTGCCGACAAAACTATATATGAAAAAGTACGCTGTACGGGTGGCATTGTGTGCCTCCGTATCGAGTGTACGCCCGAGAAGGTTATTGAGTACACGAACCTAACCAAATCAACTGTTTACGATGTTGAAAAAGCTTTCAATGAGTCTGATGAGTCTATTTTGATCGTTCAGAGAGCAAAAAACGCACTCCAGATTTCCTGAATATTGGGCATGGAAATGTTGCTCCCTAGCTTGCTGGAGCCCTTTTAACAACTATATGTGAGGTGTCTTGGAGAGAGTCCAACAAACGTGGACTAACATTGTTGACTCCCTGCGGGCTTCCATAGACGAGGTAGTGGCCTGTTGCAGGTTCAGAAATAGGTTGGAAGCTGTGTTTGAATCTGTAGGTGGTTGGTTAAAGTGATGTATCAAATTATGTAAGAGCAAAAGATTTGTTCATTGCTGAATTAATTTCCGGAAATAAATTCTGAAATACATTAGCCTTAAATTTTCTAGATTTAAAATATATATACAGCCTAATATTTGAAGATACCTAAGAATTTTAGCTATAGATAGAACTTTCATTTGATTTGAGAGACTTGTATTCGACCCAATATGGCCCTTTTCAACCATAAAATCTATCAAATTATCGTTCTTGTAATGTGAGAATCAATTTACGACACACCGGGAGGGTTAAAAAGAATAATTTGTTGTTCTAAATTTAGGATACTTCGTATTAGAACACAAATGTAATCCACAGCCAATTTTGAGAAAAACCATTATAGATCGCTTTTGTATTGACAGGGCACATATATAGACATACAGTGCAATATTTTCATAGGCATACTTGAGTCAGTTATAGGCTTCGCATTTAAATTACTGGGATAAGTTAAGATGCTTAACATTTTTTTCTATAGCTTAGAACCTTCATTAGATTTTACGAGACTTACAGGGTGGACCAGGTAAATCCGGGATAACTTTAACGGCTAATTATGACACTTGTATATGTTACGTGATAAAAAAAATTAGAACTTGCGAAAAGCTAAATGTGTTCGCTGTCGAATTTAATAACACGGTTTTTTGAGTATCTCGTCAATCAGTGCATGGAAAAAGTTCCCATCATTGAAGCTCGCCGCGCAGGACACTCTGCTCAGCAGATAATTTCCTTCTTCAAATATCAAAAATCAACCGTTTATGACGTGATTAAGGCCTTTTATGAGGAGGGAAAGACTGAGAGAGCAGCTCATTTAATAAAATCTGATAAAATCTGGCTTGAAACGATCAATTGAGACTCATCCAGACACGCTAATTGAAAAGCTGGCTAAAGACCGTAAAGTGAGCAAAGGAACCATCAAAAATGCCATCAGGATTGACCTGGGTTACTTGTCGAGGGTCAGAGCCTCAAAGCATCTGCTAACAGAGCAGAATCAGGTAGAAAGAATCAGCAAAGGTAAAATTCTTATTAACCAAATGAAGTGCAAAGGTGGTTACGTATGGGTTTTTTTCGGACGAGAAAATCTTCACTATTGACGCCAACAATAACTGTAGAAACGATATATGGATCTGTATGGATCCTCATGAGGTCCAGTCATGAAAACAAAGAATCCGGCTTTGGTTATGGTCCTGGTGGGCATCAGTACGAAAGGACAAGTTATAACCCCTCTACTTCCTTCCAAAAGGGCCAGAAGGTGACCGAGGAGATCTACAAGGATGTTCTTAAGGACGTGGGCATCCCATGGATGAATGAGGTCACTGATAGGAAGCCATATATATTCCAGCAAGACTAGATACCTGCTCATAAGGCCAATATTGTCCAAGAGTTATTAGGACAAAATGTGCCCTATTTTTGGCCTCCATTCTATTGGCCAGCCAACATCCCGTCCCTCAATCCATGTGATTTTTACTTGTGGGACAAGGTAGAGAGGATAGCCTGCAAGAATAATCATGCCTCAATTGTGGCCTAGAAGGCCTCCATCGGCAATACAATGAAAGACCTAGATCTGCTCGAGGTTGCAAGGCATTCAGGGGCCGTGTAGAGATCGTGATCGAAAACAAAGGCTTTTAATAAAAAATAATTTTTCCATCTCTTATAAAAGTCTTATAATTAGCCGTTAAAGTTATTCCGGATTTACCTTGTCCATCCTATATATAGGCCCGATATAGCCCTTCTCAACAAAAAAATCTATCAATTTTTCATTTATTTTTTATTATGACGATCAAACTAGCGACATACCCAAAGGGGTCATAAAAATGATTTCTTGATAAAAATACAAATGTAATCCAGAGTAAATTGTGAAGAAAATCATTCTAGCATACTTTTGTATTGACGGACCATGTAATATCATATACAAGACCCACTTTAGTGGAGATTCATTGACTCACGTACCTCAAAGAAGAAGAAGAAAAACCAAAAAACGCCTATAATATCTTATTAGAACTAGAAAAGGGAAAGAAAGAAGGAGATTCGAACGGTCTCCTACGTCAAAAATACTTTGATAATGTGTCATTCCTTTTAAGTCTCACTTGAATTATAACATTCTTATTTTTATTATTCTCGTGACTATTTGAATTTGCTGTTGCTTCTATGTACATATGTATTTATAACTTGATTTTGTTTCTAAGTCTTCATTAGTTCAAAAGAAAAAAAGAAAAAAAAAGAAAACCTACCTAAAAAACCATTAATGTACATTAACCCGCTGATTTTCAAGTAGGCCTCTGTGATGGTCTTGGGGAATCCTCTAGGTCAGAGGTAACTATCATCCGCACCAGTAGGCATTTGCAAGAAGGGGGATTACTAGTTTTCATCATTTGGGATGACCTTAGCCCCAAAAATGATTAACACTCTAATACAATAACTATTATAAGTTGGAATTATATATAAATATATATATATATGGTGTGAGGAGTATGCTACAAATTGAATATTATTCGATGGAGGATCGATATATTAATGCTGTCATTTTTGGCCATTTTAATACAAATGACTACAATATAATTATTTTGTGACACATATTAAAGTTCAAATACCCATAATTATATTACACATTTGCATAAATACATAATAACCATGTAATTTTAATAGATCAAAATTGAATGATAGTATCAATTTTGTAATTAAATAATGCATTTTAAGAGGGAAAAAATGAAACATGTACAAGTTACTCATACAAGTTCCAACTTGTACAGACAAGGTGCAACTTGACCACAACATATTATATGATAAACATTTTAAGAGGGTTAATAAACTTATTTTTATTAATAAAAAGAGCCTAGCGACGCTTCTAGAGAAATTACCAGAGCCATCTGTGAGTTTTGGTTTTTTGCTGTATGTGTCGGTCCTTATTTTTTCGGTCAATTCCAGTCCAGTCTTAGGACCGGACCTTAACTGTTGATTCTTAACTTTTTCCTACAAAAAGTCCATGGTTTATTAAGCCAAATGTGATGTATGAGATAATAGGTATTAAAAGAAGTGTGGTGTTGGTCCTTAATTATTGGTCATTCTAATTGCTAACTATTAATTAATTGATGGTATTATTTCATTTTGTTCTATTAAAATATCACACTTATTATGTCGTTATGAGATATGTATCTGTGAGCATTGGAACTTTAATATGTACCACTGAATACTTATACTCGTATTCTGGTAATTAATACTAAAATAGCCAAAAATTACACTATTAATATATTCTTTGAAATATTCAATTATTGAGTGTTTTCATGAGACATCAACATTTTGATGTCCTCCATTTTGGGTGCTTAAACAACCAAGTTGTACAATAATGAAAATCATTCTTTCATTCATTTGAAGGAAATAGTTCAAAAGATTGGATGCTAGGTATGCGCCTATGAAATGATACTTTCGGCTATTGGTCCCCAGTTAGACATTATAAACCGTTCCAAAAATCTAAATGCTTATTTCGACATGTCTCAACAATATTTAATTCATTGTTTTGTTTAGTTTCATTCAACAACGCACTTTGTTCGCTCGTAAAAATGTTTAATTTTGTGCCTACAAACTACGATGTGCAGACATAATTCATTTTATGTTACCAATTGCAGAAAAATGCTTCTCAAGCCCATTAAATGCAGTGGACATGCTCTAAGCAGAGCACAGTGCTTCAGGTGGTTTTGAAAAGTTCCAAAGTGGGGATTTTGACATGGGAAATGAAGAGTACGGCCGGCCACCAAAAAAGGTTGAACACGCCGAATTGCAAGTATTACTCGATGAAGATGATGGCCAAACGCAATAACAGCTCTCAGAACAATTGGGTGTTGACCGTCGGACCGTTGGTAAACGTTTAAAAGAAATGGGAAAAATTTTAAAGATTGGTAGATGGGTGCCACATGAACTGAATCAAAGGCAGCAAGAAACCCGAAAAAACACTTGTGAAATGCTGCTCGCCTGGTAGAGAAGGAAGTTGCTTTTGATCAAATCATAACTGGGGATGAAAAGTGGGTCTATTACAAGAATCCGAAACGAAAAAGATAATCTGTTGACTGCAGCGGCAAGGCCAAACCGACCACAAGGCCAGATCGCTTCGGAAAGAAGGCAATGTTGTTCTGTGTTCTGGGACCAGTGTGGTGTTATATGGTATGACCTTCTAAAACCCAGGTAAACCGTTAATGGTGATCGCTACCAACAACAATTGGCCGATAGCAATCATACAATCAAACATTCAATCTTTTAACATCCATATAAAACTAAATGACGTAGGTACTAGTGATGTATTGGACTTCTCCTGACGCCATCACTTGTCAATGGAATTTTTTTAAACTTTATTAATATTATTTTATCTGGGATCTGGAAGTCTTCCAATCCAATTCATGCTATGAACAATATTCTTTTTTTTTCGTTTTTTTCAAAGAATCATTTGTTCTTCCAGTATTAATCTATTTGACGATGGATAAGCTTGTCTCTGTGGTGGCAACTGTAACAGGCAGAGTGTATTTTTAGTTTGGTAAAGCTCACATATTATCGCATTTCTTATAAATAAGCGGTATTTAGGTAGTAAATATTTGACTGGTCCCCCAAGCCTCAACTGTTAATAACTTAATTAAGTAGAAATGACCATTACGTATCTTTGCAAAATATAGAACTTTAATAGAAAAGGGATCCCCCAAGGCTTGAGGATTAAGTCCTTATATATAAAGGGGTCCCTCAGACCGGGAAACGAAGGATTTCGCCGTGACTTAAAAATATATATGACCGTTTTTGCGTCCTCTAATTAGGAATTACTCTTCTAATTAAAACTAATTAAAAGTAGCATTGCCCAACAACTGTTCCTATTAACCATAACAGTCATTTAATAATTTGGCCCTCTATCATTTATTAGCTGTACTTCTCAATAATAATAAAAAGAATGGAGGCAATGGGTTCGGGGGTAGATAGTTCGGAGAGTGAAATACTAGAGGGTAAGAAGACGATAGTACTCGCTTGGGGCAGTCATCCGAGGGTAGGTGACCTGTTCCAATGTCATCTATCAAACATCTACAGGCAATTTGTTTCTCAGAACTTATCCTTTTATAATCTTCAAAGCTCAACAACTCTCCTTATAAAAATAAAGAAAATATGTGATTGCAAATGTTTTTTGTTTAGGGAGGGGGGAGGAAATGCAATGTTAGTCTGTTTCAAAATTTAATTTATTTAAATTTGTTGAGGTTTGAAGGTTATAATATACCAGTTTATAACAAGAAATTTCCTATACATGTACCGGGCCGTGCAGAATTATTTACCGATTTCTGTTCAGAACATATCGCGGACAATAATGACATTTGAATGACTTGAGAAACAATTTATTCATACATTTTTAGAATAATAAAATAGTTTGTGATCAAATTTAATCAATGTAGCCACCATTTGACTCAATGACACTGGTCAGGCGACGTCTGAAGCTGCCACAGACTTGCTGGATGTAATCGGCGTCCATGGAGGCCCAGGCCTTGTTGACAGCAGCCTTTAAGGCATTTATGTTCTTGTGTCGTTTTTTGCAGGCCTTGGTCTCCACATGCGTCTAGATAGAGAAGTCTAGTGGGTTCAGATCTGGGCTCTGAGGGGCCAGTAGTCCTTGGCCAAAAGTTCATGTTTTCCTTGAGCCACTCCTGAGCTTTCTTGGAAGCGTGGGCGGGTGCTCCATCTTGTTGAAAACCCCAAGGAGAGTTGCCGACTATGGATTTGATCCACGGAAGGACCTTGGACGCCAGAATCTTCACATAATACTCCGCTGTTAATCTGAGCCAGTGGGGAACCATACCAGCTTCATGGCCTTCCCGTTTGATCTCCAAACATCTCCAAAGCTCACAACAAGGTCATTTTGCCTGTTGAAAACAGGATCGACCGTAAAAGTTTTCTCATCTGAAAAAATGATGATGCGTCCAGATGATCTCTTGATATCATTCAAGATTTTCTTGGCACGCTCAAGTCTGACTTCTTGCTGACGTTCAGTTAGCAGAGGGCGTTCAGTACGCCTCAGGGACTTTCCTCCAGCCCTTTTCAATGCCCTTGAAACATCTTTCTAGCCATGTCGGCAATGGACCTGTTGGGAGACCTCTTGAACACTGCCTTTACTTGCCTTGTTGAGACAGTGGGCTTCCGGCCAGCCCCAGGGGAATGCTTGAGGTCACCCCCAGCCTCCAAGCACTTGGAAACGTTATAAATTGTCTTCAACGAGGCCCCAACCTGTTCCTTAATGTTGTTATGAGGCACTCCCGCTCGGAGGAGGGCTGCAATTTCGACCCTCTTTGTTTCCTGATTGGACATGGTCTCACGTGTGGAAGTTGTTACGCTCTCACAGGAAGGATTTTGGTTTATCTTAACAGTAGAAATACGAAACAATCAGATTGGTTGCCACAAAACCTCTTAAAAAGTATTTTTACATCATCGGTAAATAATTTTGCACGGCCCGGTATAACGAGTATAGATATGATCGATGTGCTAACCCGCCTTAATGCAGTTTAATACGAACACATTGCATTTTTAGATAGTTATATAATTTAGAATTATCTTACATATATAAGTAACGGAATAATCAAAAATAGGGAAACACCTTCAATGGCGTTACGAGTGATCAATCTTAATTTCTTTAAAGACGAACAAGTGGTACTGGACTGCACTTCTAAATAAGTACCAACACAACTAGTGATGTAAATCGTGTGTATTTTTTAACCTGCCTTTTTTTTAAAATTGGTAATCTCAATGATGAATTTTCTTTTCCTCGGCTGTTGTTATGTGTATTTAACTCTTGAGTAGTGAGCTTCCTTTCCTAACACATTCAATTATATCTTAATCGTGTTTTAAAATTCGTGTATGTTCATTAAGTTGGAAAATAACCCGGAGGATTTTTTGCGGAGTTATAATTGTAAGTCCTTGTTGTACTCAGAGTAGAATTGGGCATCGACATTTGAGTAATTCTTGCTAATGTCTTTGTTTGATATCCTTCTCCTCTCCCTTGCTGATTGAAGCTGATCTAATGAAACGTCAAGACAGTTAAACTGCTCTTCTTCAAAATATTCTTAAAGTTGTTAAGGTTACCATGTCGATTTTTGGTTTCTTTTTTAACATTCCCAAAATACATACAACTTTCATCACTAGACACAGCATCTTGGCTTTTTTGATCATTTTAACAGACTGTTTCTGGGTTTTTTTAAATGCCAAATTTACATTTATCCTTTTAGCAAGAAGGGGCAAAAATCTATTTTATTAAATTGTATTGAGTAGTGATAAAATGTAAACAAATATTTTTTTTATTACGATAACAATAAAAATTCTGCAAAAGTGGTTTGCATTTATTTTTTTTTTAATATTATGAGTGTAAGGATTTTTTTTTAAATAATAAGAATAATGAATGTACCTGTTAAATTTACATTTCGACAGGATGTTTGACATTGGGGAGAGGGGTGTAAACTTTACCGTTCCGATTACATACTATATAAACTTCAAAATATAAGGTGTAGAAAAACGAAATCCATTATTTTTTCTTTAATTCTTATGTTTTATTTAGCATAGTAAGAATTATCCAATTATGGGTAAAATATGCGCCCTTTTGTTCTATACCTACTTGCCATTTTGAAGGTAATTTCATAATGCCTCTTTCATGGAAACCCCCGTCCCTATTGACAAAAAACTGGGAGAGTCAATTTTTCCAATCTCCTTTTGAGACGAATTTTTCCCCAACAAAATAATTTCCCATATAAATGAACAAGTGATAATATATTGGTGCCAGGTTGGGAATATAATGTGGATGCACATAAATCTCCCTAAGCTTCTGGCGAGTCAATATCGATGATTGTGGCCTGATGTTGTCTTCATGGAACATAATTACTCTCCTATTGGCCAAAGATAGCCACTTTGGGTGATTGCTTCCTTCAGACTATACAATTGTTGACAGTACAACTCTGAATTAAGAGTTTAGCGATAGAGGACCAGCTCAAAGTAGATGATTCCCTGCCAATCCTACCGAACATACAGCAAAATTTAATCCTAGCTTCAACGCCATTTTTACCAGCTCACCGCGATTGGACCACGACCGTTTTCGCTTGATGTTATCGTAAGTGACCAATTTTCATCACTAGTAACCATCCGCTTCAGAAATGGTTTGATTTTGTTGCGATTAAGCGGATAGTCGCAGATGGAAATTTGGTCCATGAGGTTTTTTTGACCTTACTCGTGTGACACATATTCCTAAAGGTCTATCCGAAAAATAATGGATTTTTTACTAGACCTCTGATATATTATCAAGAAAGAACAATTGGGGTGTTCAGGGCTAGAATTTTAAATAATATGACATTGGATCGAAGTTTTTTGTAATTGTAGCTTGATAACCCTTTTTTTTTTTAAAGCTTCCATCATTATTATTTTACTCTTGAAGTACTCTTAAAGTAATGACTAGTGTGAGTAATTATGAAGTCCCGAGTGTAACACTGATGATTTGTGGTGACCTATAACTGAAAATCCTTATTGTACTCGGAGTAGAATTGGGGATCGACATCGTAGTAACTGGTAATTACTTCATTACATTTGTATACAAAGTGGGACTTGTCTTCATTTTCTTCGTCTAACGACTACTAGTAGCTGATCTAATAAATAAAACGTCATGACAGCTAAGCTGCTCTTTTCCAAAACATTCTTCAAATTGTCAGGGTGACCACGTAATATTCTCTTTTATTTTTACATACCTGCAGAATATATATTTTGCATCACTGCATATCGTACTACTAAATTAAACCCTTGTTGATATGAGTACCTCTTATATGATGGAGAGAGAGAGAGAGAGAGAAAATGAATTACTCCTATAAAGAGGAGAACCTTCAATATTTGTCATCAAAAGACAAGTATAGGCATGCCCCCCCCACCCGCAGTGTCGACGACCATACATTCGAAATGGGATCCTTTCTTCATGAAAAATGAAGACAGATCAAATGAAGGCCAGCCCACAACTTTTTTTGTTAGTAAATCATTCCGTGGCACAAAAAAGGATGAGGACTCCTGGTTTAGGACTCTCTGACTTTATCAAAATCATCAACAAAATGCCTTCTTTTTTTAAAAAAATACTTGGTGCTTTTTAGTGATGAATAGGTTAATAATCACTCTATTAACCAATATGACGGCAATAAGAGTTCATTTTCATTGTTTCTAAGGGTTTAAAGTAAAGAAATGGGCGTTGTTGGATCCATCTTTGGACATGCAAAATTGCGAAAAAACACGATAAATGCATATGTATGTAGGCCCATATTATAGAGTCTTCTAAATTAAATAATGCCTACCTTATAAAAAAATATATGAATTATATATATGAAGTACTAAATGAATGACGATCAATTAGTCGTTCTAAAATAATAAATCATTGTAAAATTTATACTCAACTTGCCAAATATTATTTTGTATGTTTATTAAACACACACCTTTGTGGTCAGTCAGCAAAAGCAATCTAGAATGATTTTCTCAACAACTTATTACAGTTGTAATTTTTGAGAAATATTCAACAAATTAATCTTATTACCCCTTAAGAAGAGCTGCAAATTGCACGCTTAAACAAAATGGATTGTCTCAATAAAATAATGAGAAATTGATAGATATTATGTATATGAAAGGGGCCATATTGGGGTCAATATATATAAGTCTCTTAAATCAAATAAAGGAGCTGAACTATACCTAAAATTCGAAGGCATCCAAACTCATCCTACAAATTTCCTACAATACAACCGTTATAATTGAATAAAATATGTCTATTAAATATTGAGTTCCTATGTATATATGAAGTAAAAAAGCATATGGGGATTTTCTCTTTTACTAAATTTTTTTTAATAAACTTTATCAGTACATTTAAATAGGATATTTAAGACATAAAAAAGTTGAATATACGAATATAACGAATGAAATCAAATACATATCCTCTATCTACAGTTGAAATCTAAAACCTAATATTCCAAGGATGATAGATATATTAATGATAAAATTCTTCCTTATCTTATTAAAAATTACAAAAATATAAGTATTGTATCGTTCAAATGTCCAGAGATATATTAGACAGAAATAGATAATAGCCATGTAACTTTAATTGATCAAAATGAAATGATAGTATCGATGTATAGAATGACCAATGATGTAATTCAATAATGTATTTTTAAGACAAAGAAATCACAACTTGTACAATTTGCAAATATAAGTTGTAACTTGTTCACAAATTGCAACCGCTGGACTAGGGTGAACTAAAAAATCCCGCGATTCACATTTCAGACATATATGACGATAAAATTACGCAATGTTTTTTCTATGTTAAAATATACATATAAACGTTTCACGAAGTAGCCAAAAGACCGCCATGGAGTCAACTACAAAATATTTGTAGAGGCAGAAGGCAGGTGCACTGTTGTGATGGTAAACAATGATCGGGTTATTTTGCGTGGAGCTCGCCAGAAATTGTCGATGGGTTTAGCAATAGGATTCTTCTTCCTGCCACACCTCCAAAACGACTCAGTATTGGCTCCAGGTGGAATTCTACGACTGTTTGTCCTAGGATATCTTGAGCTACCTTAATTAAAAGATAAACAGAGGTCCTCAGACGACTAAAAAGTGTTTGATTAGGGACTACACCCACTCACCCCATCAAATAATTTTTGTCGTCACCAAGAAAAAATTTATTGATTGAAAAGAAAAATAGAATTTCAGAATATAATCGTTCAGATACTCCTAATGTTTAACTCCATCACCCTAAGATACATGAATGTATTTCTAGTTTCCAGCACGCGCTTTAGTATCCAAATTGAGGTCATTTAAGGTTAATTTGAAGTGGATCGATCAAAAAGCCCTGGAGTTCGTTGGTATACCCTAGCAGGGGATTCTACAGGGGGCAGGATGGAGGCACTGTACTCCCTCCACTAATTAAGGAAATTTTGGCTTTATATTTGATTTTTTTTTAATTCAATTTTCTGTAAATAACTATGGATTTTTGAAAAAATATATTATTTTTTTTCAATAACTATGCAATTTTGAAATTTTTTCTAAAATAAATTAAATTTTGGAGAAGATCTATGGATTTAAATTTTTTTTTTTTCAAAAAAAATTTCCATTTGAAATTTTTTGTAAGCAGCTGTAGAGTCGTGAATATTTTTAACAAAAATACATTCTTTTGAGAATAACTATTCATTTTTGAAATTTTTTTCAAATATATTTATTATTTGTAATTTGTTTCAAATATATTTATTATTTGTAATTTGTTTCAAAAAGATTTATTATTTGAAATTTTTTTCCAAAAAATTAATTTTTGAAATTTTATGCATTAAATTTTTTTCCAAAAAATTTACTTTTCAAAATAAAATCCTGCGGAAGCCTTTGCCTGTATATATGTATGTATGTTTGTATAATGTGAACGTTCTTATTTTATTAAAACCATACGCAAATAATAAGAGTAGTTGTAGAAACATAGAACGGGATCTTTGTGCACTGAATTTTTTGGATTTATATTACATTTCACGTATGTACAAAGAAAGACAGATATATATATATATATAACATTTCACATCCCCCTAAAAAACACACATAGTATTATGATAAGGCTTTAAAAACCTGTTTTTCGTACGCATACTCTGCTTAATGTTCTGCAAAAAAAAATATATCAAGTCTATTTATGATTACATTCAAGATGCGTCATGGGAGTTTTCATTAGTGTTGAAACTCGGTCCAAAACCGATTTTATCATTCAGTTTGGTCTGAAGGGATTTTTTTTACTGCCAGATATTTTGATCCAAACCGCAACAGTAGACTGACATTGAATCGTTTTCAAATCATAGACCAACTTTCTTAGCTCTCAATCTATAGATCGATTTTTTCAACACATTTAACTTTGTATTTGATGAAATACATATCATCAAGAATTCATCTATATAACTGGTATACAACCAATTTTAAATGAGACCGATCTAGAACAAACTATGTATCTATTAGTTTAAGATTTCGGTATGAAAATCCTACATTTGTCAAAGAGAGTTATGATTTTTTTAGGGGACCGAACTAATTATGTTCTATACAAAAATCGACTGGAACGGTCTCATTTAAAAATCAGTCTAGACCGTTTCTATAGATAAATTATACATAACGTCATGTGTATTTCGAAATTGTTAACATTGACGTAGAATAACGTCGTATGAAAATAAATGCGACACATAAATCATATTTGTTCAACTCACAAATCCAGTACAATGGGGATACAATCGGTCTATAGATTAAAACCAAAAAAAATCAGTTTACGTATTTAGTCCAAAAATGGCCAAGGATTTGAAACAGATTAAATTTCGGGCTTACAAAAAAAATTGTCTGGATTGGTCTTATTTAAAATTTGGTCTAGACAGATTCTATAGATTAATTGTACAAGAGGTCATGTGTGCTTCAAAAATGTGAACATCGACCTACAATAACGAACTATGAAGTTAAATGTCTTGCATGAATCATATTTGTAGAACTCATAAATCAGTCCATAGATTGAAACTGAAAAAATAGGCCTATATACCGAGTGGTCCATTCAAATCTGAACACTTTGAATTTTAAACTTCAACAGGATAAACATTATTTATGAATTAAGAGTAGAATTTCAACAAAATTAATATTATAAATAGATGTGTGTCTGAGCTCTTTGAATCATTAATGTAGCCGTCTTTGGCGGCAATTATAGCTTCCGGTTAGTGAAGGAAGGCCTGACACCTGTTGCAGATGAAGTCCTCTGTCCTTGCGTCGTACAAAAATAATCAAAAGGGTCTAGCCATGGAGGAGATGAGTTTCTTTCATTGCCCGTGTCAAAAGTGCCCTCTCCATCCTCACAAAGCTATTTCGACTCACCGATAGCTCTCTGGACGGGTTAGTGATACACCCCCAGATCTCTTGTATGGGGCCTCATGGACTTGAGGAGATTGACCAACCTTCATTAATTATTGAATTAGTAAGTGTTCAGATTTCAATGGTCCACCCGCTATTGTGACAGAAAAAAAGGTCTTTATATTGTGAAAAAATCGGTCGAAGATTTAAAATTGATTAAATTTAGGTCGTTGTTCCGAGGTTAATATAAAGTGACGGAAGACCGATCTGCAAAAATAGGCCCGTCTCGGGCCGAGTCTCATCACTAGTTTTCATCCCTTGAAAGGGCCAACAAGAACAAAAAAATAATCATCCATTTGCAAAAAAAAAAAAAAAAAAAAAAAAACAGCTTCTCAATGTTGTTTGTTCAAGTGTTATACCATTTTGGCCGCCCCTTGAACCATACCACTTTGAGAAGTTACTTATAAGATCTCTCAATAAGTAACATCACAAGCCTTTTTTTTTTTTTTTTTTGTTCTTTCATTTTTATGATTACATACAAGCTGACTCATGAATAGAATCAACGGTAATAATCTCTCAACCCATTATGATTCCTACTATGTAGTAGCATATAGTAATAGTCATCATAGCAGGATCAGCTGAAAGATATGAGAGTCAAAGGAACATTCATCAAAAAAATGACAAGGGGGGAGAGATGAAAAACATACAAGCAATTCAAATTCCCTCAAACCCCACAAAATATGAATAAATAAACATTCGACGCCATTTTCATTATTATTTTGATTACGAACGAACTAATGATGTTCATGATACTTATAAATAAATAAATATGATGGTTGTGATTGGTTGTTCATCTAAAGGTTCCTATCCTTATTTGGAGGAGCTCTTCTTTTATAAATTACTGATATACATACAAACAGAAACATAATTTAATAATGATTAAAATCTGAAATAAATAAATAAATATTAAGTAGAGTAGTGGTATTAAAAGTCCAACCAACGCCAACACACACAGAGAGAGAGAGAAGTCTTTGACTACTTAACCAACCTAGAATGTATAAGAAGCAATTGAGCAAGTTGCTACTCTCGTCTAGACGGAGAGAGTCAAAGAGAACAGGAAAGAAATATGATTATGAAATCCTCAAGATGCAACACACACGCAAACCTCCTCTCCATCTCTTCTTATGTCATCAGCATCCTCATCCGTCCAAAATATACATGGATGATGATTACTTAAGCACAAACATACTTACATATATGTATGTAGACATATTCCTACAATGAATTGTTGCGTCAAAAGAGCAGCCTACGCACACAGCTGGAGAGGAGTTCTAAGGCATGATTCATTCTTTAAAAAAGAAGGAAAATCAATAGATACTCATTACCAATGCTTCATCATGTGTTTCATGTTGAAATTTGAGTGTTGATTAATAAATTATATTTTGTTGAAGTTTAACATTCAAAGTGTCCAGATTTTAATGGCCAACTCGGTACATAATATTTTCCAATACAAAGAGAAAGATACAAGCCTAGAAATTGACAACGTCACTCTTCTCAACTATTATGTTATTCCATATAGAAAGGAATACATTGAGGGGACGAGATGCAGGAATGATTGAGCAAAGGTGTCCGCTGATAAAAGGAGCTATAAGATGACGTCCTCATAAACTTTTACATTAATAAAAATCTTATATTGTTCCTATCCCTTGCCCATTGCTGGAGGCTGAACATTTTAATCTACTACAGCCTTACTATGCCGAACTGTAAATCGATATCAATTTGTTGTATCCATGAGTTTCTTTCTCTAAGGCGCATTCCTAATTTTATAGTCGGAATACACCATAGATATTTGTATAAAATAGTGCAAATTTGTACACGACACTTTTTTCCCTCGCTTGAGGGTGTTGAGTATATATGTATGATAAGTAACTTTGTAACTTCTAAAAATTTACTCTTTTTAATTGAATTAAACAAATGAATTCTAACACGGGGTTATCTTGCTAACACAAAAATATAACTTCTATTTTGTTGTCAGCTATCGATTCCCTGTTCTCCCTTGATGTTTCATGGCTATTTCCGAATTTATTATTCTTCATACATACACAAGGTAATAAGTTATTCTATACATATGCTCTGTTTCCATAAGAACAGGAATACATTTTCTTGTTGATCCCTCGTCGTTTATATAATATATATATTTGCCATTTTAATGTTTCTATGAATAAATTTTGGCTATTTCTTTACAGAAGTGATATAATAACTTATCATAACTACTCTTTTAATCAATACAGTATCAATACATCAATACAGAATGGAATAAAATACTATGTAGATTTTAATAATATGTAATTTATTTCACAAAATGGTGAGGAAATAATATGACAATGTTAGTCTGCGACTATATAAAATATAAATAGCGGTGGTATAATTGACTTATTTGGCAAACTACCAGATGATCTCGTACCTTCTTTCAGTTTCTTTTTGGAAGAAAGGTTGCGTGATACAATAAAGATAACGACTTGTACACAGGAAAGAAGAAATTTCATACTTCATTTGTGGT
Organism: Lepeophtheirus salmonis; assembly: GCF_016086655.4. Lineage (NCBI taxonomy): Eukaryota > Metazoa > Arthropoda > Copepoda > Siphonostomatoida > Caligidae > Lepeophtheirus > Lepeophtheirus salmonis. The sequence continues at coordinate 7,673,736 of NC_052133.2, read as the reverse complement.
ATCATAAAATATATATTTTGCTTATGAAAAGACTCAGGGGCGTCCGCAGGCGTTTGGCTTGAGGGGCTATAGCCCTTCCCAAATTAAGACATTTTTGCTTTTTACTCAAACATTTAATATTTGATATTTTATTTCTTCCAAAAATTTTAATATTAAAAAAAAAATATTTTGAATTTAATTTTGAATTTTTTTTTTTTTGAATTTTGATTTTTTGTGAATAGCTGTAGATTTTTGTAATTTAGTATTTACATTTTGGGCTTGGTACAAAATTATATAATAGGGACGTCATTTTGCAAATACTTACTTTTGGAAAAGACTAAATTTGAACTAAAAAAATGTATTTTTTGTTTTTAATGACAAATTGAAAAAAAAAAAAAATAATGATAACAAGTTATGCTTTGGGTGCTAATGTCACAATAATATCTTCTCAACATCAACATTTCCCTATATTTATTTTTTGTCAACTGTTGATTTCCTTGATTTGGATTCATATTCATTTTCTGATCGCTTATTTGAAGAATTCAAATTCCTACTTGTTAAGCTTTGATCGTCCTGTTAATAAATGTATAATAATTGAGCAATTATATAAGATTTTTTTTTTTTTTTTTTTTTTTTTTTTTTTTTTGTAGTTTTGGTTTAAGTGATTTATTTCTCGACCGATTTGGAGAATTTGTCGCTCAAGACAGCGACTTCAGAACTATCCAAACTTAATCGTTTTATTTTTGTACTCACCCCTATGGACCGGTTTTTTTACGTCAGTTATATGGGTTGTACACATATGAAAAGAGATGGGATTTGTGTAAGAGCACGAGGAAAAGGCGGGAGCTAGACATATGGTACTCCTGAATTAAAAAACTTTGATACTATCAGCTACCTGTTCTATGATTTTGGAGGGATAAAATAAATTACTTCTATGATGAGGAGAACCTTCTACATTTAAAACAGCAATAGTTCAGTGAAAATATTATAATTGTATTTAAATACATATATATTTAAATATTTATTTTGTTATGCACTTTTAAATCAATTTACAGTAAAGATATGCGATAATTATTCATTTAGAGGGAGATGTTAAAGTACACAAGACTCATTAAATAATGAACAAAAAAAGAAGAAAGAGCACACGCAAAAAACTTTTTTCTTTTTCTAATTATTAAACCAAGGTTAATAGAAATACATTGTTAGACCATCATGTACTCGGGCTTGCTAGAATTTTCAATCTGATGTATTATACCGACTTCTGGGCAAGAAGGGCAGATTTGGACAAAACACGCAACCCCTTATAGTCTATGACGTCACAATTGCTAGAATTTTCAATTTAACGTATCGTTCCGGCTGCTGAGCAGGGGAAACAATTTTGGGAAGACATGCAACCACTCATATACTATGACGTCAATATTAAAAGCGTGATGGAAGTCAAACATATGTCGTACATGTTTTATACCTCGTATTTCTATGAACCTTAAGCTAAACAAAGATGTTTTGAAAATTGTAAAAGTTCATGACGTCATTGTACTGATGTTTACAATTAGGAAAAATACAGGACGTCATCATGAACAATTTATCTATAAAATCGCTCCATACATATTTTTAAATGAGACCCATCAAAATCCAAAAAAAATTAAAAATTGTGGGACTGTACTATGGGAAATCCAGACCGAAATTCTTTTAAAAAAACAAATTAGTCCGGTCAAACAAATATTGTTAAGGTCTTTGACTGGTCTAGGAGTGTCACACCGTAAGCAAACACTATTAGCTGCAATATAATTTAGGGTTTTTTATTTATCTTTTTGGAGGAAAAGGTTGCGAGATGTAGTCAAGATAGCGATGTGTAAAAAATGTCTAGCGTAGACGACAAATCAACTGCAAACAAAAAAAAGTGATGTTGGAGAGATACTATTGTGAATTATGGCGTCAAATCTAAGGGAAGAAATGAAGAAAAAAATATTTGATGTTTTGCTCATTTGTGCCGCCCATCTACCTATGTAAGGTTCTTGCATACAGGGTGGTGCATATTTATTTTTTGTTTTTTCAAAGATCTAATTAGACACTTATTTATGTTAACATACAGGGTGGATCTTATCTAGATCTATACATTTTATTATTTCAATCGGGAATGACAATAAAAAATCATATATCTGAACAGAGCAGGCAGAGATGCTTGGAAAGAGCAAATAATTTTCTAAATTTTCTCATGACCAACAGAAATGAAAGGATCTTTTGCTCTTTTCTGATGAAAAATTGTTCACTGTTGATGCCACTAGAACAGAACAGCTGCTAAATCACAACTGAACAGCCAGTCAATGTCTCAGATTCAGTGAGAGATGTCTTCATAACATGCCCTCCCATTTTTGTGGAGATAAAGGAACGGCACAATGCAGATGCTTACATCGAACTTCTAGATATGAAAATGCAACCCTGGGTCAGAGAAAAGTTTGGAAAAAAAAGTTTGTTTTTGTTTTCATTGCACTGCTAAGACCCAGGCCTTCCTGTGAGACAACTTTCTAACCTTTTTGTATCTCAACATATGGGCCGCCCTCCCCTTCAGACACGAACCCCTTGGACTACTCTATCGAGGCTCGTCTGGAGGAGAGCATGTGCCCTACTCCTCACAGGAGTGACATATCTTCAGATGCTTCCATAAAAAAAGAGTGGACCAAGCTGGATTCTGACTACATAGTCAAAGTCTGCAAGGGCTCGTATTAAGGAAACTATTATAGCGGAGGACTTACATATTGAGCAAAAGTTGTGCTGAACACTATTTCCCAATGTTTTTGTAAAATAAATGTCTTCACAAAAACTGTTATTTAAATTTTACTATTGAAAATATGAAAAAAATACATATGTACCACTAGGTAAGATCAAATCTGTAATAGGTTCTTAGTTTTCAAATGACATCACATGCTCCAATTGGAGTAAAGTTGTACCAACAACTTTTATAAGGTTTCATAAATAAGAATATAATTTAAACTTTGAAAAAGTGACAATAAATAATGGTCACCCTGTAAAAATGAATGTCATTCAATAGACCTAAAAAAATTCTTATGAATGGCAACTTTATGCCTATTTTTACAACATAAATTTGATGTTTATATTTGTTGGTAGGTGCGTGAGACGAAGTGGGGCGGGGGGGTATATTTATACTCCTATCGAAGGTGTGGTGCTGAAAAATTATTATTGTTCTTATTATTTAACATCAAAACTAATTTGTGAGTGGGTAGAAAGTCATCATTTATACACAAAAAAATAGTTTTCTAAAAGGCTCACATTCTACGTTCCGGCTACTCTTTGATTTGCTGTTAAGAAAATAAATTTTGATTCAATACTTCTCGCGAACATTTTAAGTACCTAATAGAGTATGAGCGTTGTTTGGAAAACGATCGAGAGATGTGCCATCTAGTGGCAAAATAGTACATACATCTTCCTGAATGGTAAGAAAATTTAATTAAAAGGATTTTACACTACAATTGGAACAAAATTAGACCTCATCCGGATCCCGTATGAGTACATCACGGCCCAGTTTTTCCTACTCATACAAAAGGTTAGCTGACTAATTAAATAAGTGTTATTTTTTTTCATTTTTAGAAAGTTTGTTGAGGTAGAGAAACACGACCAAGTAGTGATTTTGCCAAATTGACATTTTCAAAATTCTTTGAAAGCAAATAATTCCAGAATTTTATTATGCCAGAGTACTATAACTGGTATCATCTAATTTTCCATGCTCAAAAATTTCAAATGGGTTAAATTGGTCCAGATCAAGTAATTGGAACCAACTCTGGTACCGTTTATCGAAGGTTAAAATTTTTCTGTATGAATTAAAAACGATCGTAACTATTCATATAAATGCATGTATTAACATATAAGAGTTGAAATAGATAGGATAAAATATCAGTATTAAAGAGTTTTAAAGTTTTGAAATTCTTGGAATTTTTTAATAAGCGTCTATTCCTTGAAAAAGTATATTCAGAGAAAATTGAAAGCTATACCAAACAATGAAAATCTTAATTTTTTCAAATTCAAAAGATCTATTAAAACTAAAATCATTATTTTAACTGAAAAATCAATATTACTAACTATGGGACCGTTTATGCAGAATTGAGGCAGTGATTGAGGCTGATAGAGATTGTATTAAAAATATATGCTATTACCATCAATGCTATTTTTTATTATTCTTTTTTTTAAATTAGCTACCATTTTGTTTCAGTTTGTCAAAGGATTTTGCAGAAGACATCCCGCATTAATTAGAATAAGGTGGTCAAGGTTAATGCTTAACTGACCCAGACGTATTTTTCTTAAATATCACGGGTTATTCTTCAGGACTGTTCCAGAAAAGGATCCCCTAACTCTGCTGATGCTCAATGGCCATCTATGGTATTAAATAAAACAAAAACAAAAAAACAGTGTCACATTGCATTTATTCAAGATCTGGATGAGGCCAAAGTTTGTTCCATTTCTAGTGCACAACTCTGTACGTGGAGCTCCAAAGTAACTCTTTGCAATAATATTGTAAAAGTAGTAACTGAGTGGGCGTGGCTTCATTCTAGATGCAATATTCTAAAGTCAAACAAAGGAAAAAAAGTTAGCTACAATCACGCGTCGGTTACTGAGGAACTTGAGTTTACCGTCAAAATATATATTGCGAAAATATGGTTTGCAATTATATCTTATATGATTAAACTAATTGCAATTTAGCTCTTGAGTTTTTATTGAGTCGATTTATAGGAATCAGTTTATTTCTTCAATTTCTAATGTTCAAAGAATGATTCTTTAATTTATTTTCATAATTTGAAATTTGTAAAATTCTTTGAACTTAAATCACTCCATGAATAATAATCCTAGAGAGTTAAAATTGCTTTCATCAAATCTGAAACTATGCAAGAATTTTATCTTAGTCCAATTTGTCCAAATTGGATAATTGAAATGGGTTTTATTCTGCAAGAACCAATATTTTAAAGACCTTTGCAAACTCTCAAAACATAATAAACTTAATCAACTAATCTTCTACAATAATAAAATAAGACCATGGTCCAATTTTAATTTTTTTATGTTTTTACCTTTTTGTGATAAGCTATAGACTTTTGATTTATTTTTTCCAAAAAAATTTTTTTTTTGAACAGCTGCGAATTTTTGATTATTTTTTTGAGCATAGCTATAGATTTTTGAAATTTTTTTCAAAAATTAAATATCTGAAATCTAATTTTATAAATCAAAAAATATATATAATTCTGCAGACACCCCTGTTAATGGACGTGGCTTTTCTCCACCTCTCCCTAATTGCATACAAATTTACCTCTGATGACGAAAGGTCCCTCAGTGAGAACGACAATAACTCTATATAAGGTTACAAAATGTGAAGCTTGTATTTTATCAAGTGCATAAAAGGGTTGGCAGAGCATGACTAATAATATCCCAAATAATTTTAGGTATATATGAGTCATACCCTGACAACCCTTTCATCATGCACTATAGGGCTCCAATACCCCTCCTTCTCATCGAACATTCCGATCTGTTATTGTAGATACTATTAGAAATTTACATAATGATGATGTTATCGAATAATGGGATCATAAGCATCACAAAAAAAAAAAAACATAATCCATTTATTTATGTGTCAAAATATTTTGTCTTTTTGAAATAAAATAAATAAAAATTGAATATGATTCGTTTCGTGCATCATATACATATATAGTATACGACTATAGACTTTATAAATAGCTAATCAGTGTGACAATATTAGTCATGATGATTTGATAACCAACTACGTATATAAAAGGCATAAAACTAACTCTCTCCTTCTTTCAAATCTAAAATGGGGACTGATCTAGTAGCTATTTTGATTCATCAATCAGAATAGCCAATCAAAAACCAAACAAGATTACAAACTATAAACACTAAAAGGAAGTCGAATATCAGTAGAAATTATCTTGTGACTTTACTTGGACCTTGGATTTACTTATATAAATAGGTGTATTATAGTTCTAGATAACTTTACGGCAAATATTTTGGTCGTCGCTAATTTTTCCGCCTACATTTTTTCCACTGGTAATTTCGCCTCGAGGAGATTTAGCTACAAAAAAAAAGAAGAAATGTAATAAGTTCAAATGAGCTCACCTACAGGAATTACTTATCAAAAATGATATTTTTCACACGACAGGTGGGAATATCAGTTTTAAAACTCATCGAATATTTCTCCTTTATTAATTATTTCATAACTAATGTCTTTATTTATTCTTCTTAATCTGATCAATAGTAAAGTTTTAGCCGATAATATAAAAAAATTAAAAGGCAGCAATCATGTCATGTGCTTAGATTTCTTCGAGGCAAAATAATCAACCGTGAAATTACCAGAGGGGAAAATGTTCAATGCAAAATTTCTGGTCACAGTTTAAGATAAATAAATACTAGCATAGGGTCCCTGCATTGCAGGGCTGAGTAGAGGGAAGTATAGACACACAATGAAGGGTGAATAAAAGAGACAGAGAGAGAGGAATGTAGAAAGAGACAGAGGGAGAAGAGAAGAAGGGAAAGACAGAGAGAAGGAGAGAGATATAGAAAGAGATAATGAAAATGAGGTTATATTTCGGTCAAAAACAGCCTCTTAATAGAGGGCAAAAAATGTATCATAGGAACATAGTTTGTTATTGTATATATCTACTTCATAAATACCAGACTGATTTGTTCGACCATATTAGATTCCATGTATGACAACATCAAAAACAGACTTATAAATATATTTATGATATGATCAAAACAGAAAGAAATGGCTTCAGAAACTTTTAGGGGGGTTTGCAACACCAATGGTTTTCAATCATAGTTATTGAGTTTTACCGCGATATTAGTGCCGTGCAATTGTAAGACAAGTAGTTCAACGATCCCTATATCGCGTTTTCACGTGGCGTCAGCATTATTGATGTTGGGTATCTTGGTGGTCTTAACAAACAAGTTTTATAAGCCCCTTTTATCATTATTATGAGGGAAAGTGGTGAACGATTGAATGCCAAAATGGGACCAACAGGTAAAAGGACTTAAACCTTGATGTCTATCAAAAATATATCTCTCTAATGCCAAGTTTTATTAAATCTCTCATCTTAAAATGTTGTAGAAGTATGTTAATCTTATTTTCATATTGTAGAAAATACCGCGTGGTGCATTGAAATCTTAATACTTACAAATTGAATAATTAATGAAGGTTGAGTGATTGAAATTAATTCATATTTTGATAGCATTAGCAATTAGTTACAAAACAAAAGAAACTTTACCTCTCTAGATTACGTACAACTCGATAAAAAGCACATTTCTGTTCAGGCACTCTAAGCAGTTGGAGGTACCCAAGACCAGCGTCGACGCTGGTCTACTAGTCCAAAACATTACAGAGAAAGAAGGGTTCTGTCAAAAAGGCCAAACAGGGTCCGAAGGAGTTAAAGAAAACAGCCCTGTCAAATCCCCTCATGTCTATGAGGGCCCATGCAATAGATCTCAGGGGTTCACACCAGACTATCAAAAGACCTATTAAAAAGAGTAGGTGGAAAGAGCCTTGTGAGGGGAGAGAAGTCACTTTTGATAGCAACAATGAAAGAACCCCATCTTCTCCATTGCGATACTCTTTTGGACCCATAGAGCCCCTGATGCCAACCCCTTCGACTACACCTTTTGGGTATCTCTCAAGTGGAAGGCCTGCAGTCATCCAAGCACCGAGGCCCTCAAAGTCACTGACACCCAGCACCGGGACGCCATGACAGAACACTACACTCTTCAGCGGGTGCCAGGTCTTCCTCCACCACCTAGAAACCATCACTGCCACTGAGGGCGGCTACATTAATAATTAATAGATCTCCGATAAACATTCATTTATAGCAGGACTCACGAAACTTTTTTTACTGCTGGCTAGATAATTGAAAGAATAACGTGTATGGCCAGCTTAATAATTCTGTTCAAGACTTGCAATAAGAGTGAAAGATCTGGCAAAAAGATAAAAAACTAATTTTAGCATTCCATGTTAATCATGGATGAGTGCTGTGTAATGAACAAAAAACAACATGTTTATTTACAAAAAGTTATCAAAGAAGCAATGTTAGCTAAACATGGATACATCGGAAATACCGAGTCTTACAAACTAAGGAGCAGAAAAAGGTTAGTGATATTTGAGAAATTGAAATTTGGCCTTCAAGATATCATCAATCTTTGGTTTGGAATAGCAGCATTGAATCAAGATAATTGATTTCAAATATTTATCAGTGAATCACATTCGTTGAGCTGATCTTACATAATTCACACAAATCTGAGAATGAAAGAACGGGAAAGAAGCGTAATTGTGAGTATCCAAATGGAGATAGAGAAAATGTTGGTGCTCCTTTAGGTGCCACCTGTAGACTGAATATATATTTTTGGAATTTTTTTTACAAGATAATACGCATTAAATACGCAGCAACAATAGTAAAATCAAGCCACAAAACAATCCGGATCTTTTAGTATTCTAAACATAATATTCAAATTTAAATTTCATCAAAAAGTTTTGTGTTCCATATGATTTAGCAAGCAAGTTCAAGTACAGTCGTCAGGCTGAATAAACTGACGTTGTGGGTCGTAGTTTAGTGACCCCTAATGTATAGTATCAATTTTGTTTAAATTTTATTGTTTTTAATAAATTTTATATTGTTGAAGTTTAAATTTCAAAGTGTTCAGATTTTAATAGATATATTAACTATTACAATCGAAAAAATATGATAGTTTTGTCTAATTACTCTACTTCACTTTGTAGTAGGTTAAAACTTCGACAGACAAATGTCGAATGGACAAAACCTCGACCGTAAGTAACGTCGACCGACAGAAAGTCGACTGGCAAATGTTACATTCCATAATATAATAAACTGTTCCTACGACATTTCACTCCAGACATTTCCAACCCGTGATATTTACCCCACCACCCCTACATAAGCAAACAGTAAGGAAACCTTACAAATCCCCATTTATACCTAGAAGTTTGGAGCTATTTCGAGGACCACCAGCCTCAAAATGAGATGAAACACAAAACAGTCTCAACTGTCGGTGTGTAAATGGAGGTGGGGTAAATTTAAAGAGTGGCAGTGGGTTTCATCCCGATTCGGGGCAGGTAATACCTGAAAACAACTCAAACATTTGGGGAAACACATGGGTTGTAAGGGGCTATTAGTGGTTGCTTAAATAGTGGCGGTGGGTTTCGTCCCATTTTGGGACACGGCAGTGACTGAAAATAGCCCCAAAATGTATAAAGGGGATTGGGAGGGGCCCTTACTGGTAGTTTATGGTATGGTGCTGATAGGTTATGTTTTAAGCAGGAAATGTCTGAATGGGATATATCGCAACACCATGTGGAGTAACCCTTTATTTTACGTTTTGTCCATTTGACGGTTTGGCAGTCGATGTTTTGTCCACGCACCACCCTTCTTATCCCTAATCGATCAACAAAAAAAAGTACAAATTTAGACATTTCATAAGGATTTATATCACATATTAAAATAATTTAATAAATTTTTTATCATTCACATTAAGTAGTATTCAATGCAGGTGTTAAGTGTGTCTTTTTTTTTGTTTTTTTGTTCATAAAGCCACTTGATGAAGTTTCATCAAGATTTATTGAAAATTTGTTTATTTTGTGTTGTTATAGATATCAGCAATATTACAAATTATGATATCAAATACATATAGGTACTATGACAGCAAAATTACATTAAATATGATATTATGTATAAAATCAATAGGTGAACAATGTCATGTAACTCAATGGAAGGATGATGTCATTTAAAATAAATTAGTAAAATATATTTTAAGATGTCATAGACATATGGTGAATAACGCTTTATGCTCATCCCGGGTTGTATGACTCATTCACAAAATTATATATAGGTATACCTAAATATAGGTACAGTAGAATCAGGGGTTTAAATAGTGGTTTTTGAACATGTGAACGGGCATTCAACCCATGTTCGTTGTTTTAATTTTTTGTGTATAATTATTAACTTTTAGTATGTAATTTTGAGGAAAAACTTTATTATTGCAAGTTAAGGCACTGAATATGAATTACACAAAAGCAGGATTCAGGAACAAAAGACAATAGTTTTATGCATGATATATGTACAGTGTGCGTGGCAAATAGGGGCGTTCCCAAGGGGGAGGGGAGAGTTAGAGAGGTTCAACCAAATTAAGGAATTTTTGCTTTTTAATAGAAAATTTAATATTCGATTTTTTTCCTAAAAAATTAAATCTCTTTGAATAGCTATGGATTTTTAATTTTTCTCCAAAAATTGAATATTTTCCAAAAAAAAAAATAGTTTTTGATAATAGCTTTGGATTTTGTAAATATTAAATTTAATTTTTTTTCAAAAATATTTAGTTGTATAATTTTTTTTTTTTTTCACTTTTTTTTATAAGTTTATATATATATATAACCTATATAAAACGTTAGTAAATTCTTTGTTTCGAACGCTACTTTATAGAGCAAAAAGACAGAATAACAGAAAAAAATTGATCTTTCATTTCTGAAAATGTAAAAAAAAAGAATGTGCACTATTAACACAGATCGTCAAATTTTCCTAACTTTTTTATCTTATTTTTCTAAATAAGACAATTTTAGAAAAAACATTTTAAATACTTCTTAAAGATTAAAAAAAAATGTATATCAAAACTTTTTAATGCAAAAGTTTCTATAATTACTATATAAAGAATTTCCACCTTTTTCCATAATTTGATCGAGATGTGCGACCTAAAGATGACTTTTGCCTATGTAATTTGCTTGCCCAAGGCAACTATTCTACGATTCACAAATATTTTACTCGTGCTAGAAGGTGTCCTTAGTGAATTAAATCCCTCACACCAACTACAGCCTCTTACCTGCCCCTCAGCCTGGCACAAACCTTGATGTGGGACTCCTTATCCATGTTCTAATTACCTAATTTGGACGAACCGACCAATTAAAAATTCTAGCAGCAGGACACTGGATCTGTTAACATGAGTTGAAGCTCCCTAGTATCATAATTAGACTTAATATTTGTGAACGATTGCTCAATTGCTCACAATATTGCTCATTTTGACCTTTTTGGAAAAAAAAATCTCCTCACTTTGCCTTTTTTGTGTGTGAAAATGGATCATTTTTTAAACTGGTATGAAATAAATATATACAAACCGTGTTCAAATTAGATTACACAACAGCTTTGTATGATTTTATTTAGGCTCTCTTTTTTGGAGGCAAAAATATTTATATGATGCAATCAGGGTTATGATTACATGATTTGGAAATCTGATGGAGCCAGATAACGACAACAGCCAATACGGGGGAGGAGAAATGTGTTACAAAATTGAGTGTAGAATAATCCTCCTTGAATCTTGCAACAAAAGAGGAATACTTTTGTCCCAAATTTCAAAACCCTGATCTTCCATTTTTGATGAGATGTTTTCATCCAACAAAGCTCCTGAAAATCACACCAGCTTCAAATTTTCTTCACCTACTAATGTGGACGTCTCTCAGGATGTTTAAAACTACCAATACTAATTGAAGGCAAAAATTAACAGAAGAAAATCATCCTAAAATCTAGATTTGTCGATATAATGTAGCAAAATTTATGAATAAATTATGAAGTGTATAAAACAACTCTAATTACTTGAAATTATTCTTATAAAACTGCATATTTCTTTAAGTAGAAATTGCTCAATTTTGATATTTTGGGTGCTCATTTTTCAAAATTTCAGCACTCTTCTTTGGCTCATTTTGAAAATCATTATTTATTGAGTAATTTGCTTCGTTGGAACAGCAAACTTAAAATTTAAAACTTAAAAAGTAGATGAGCTACTTAGTTTATGTTCCCCCTAACGTATATCCAGTATCTCATAAATACATAATAAAACAGTAATATACAATATCTAAGGGGTTGGTTGCTACTGTTTGTGTTGAATTAGGGAGAAAGGGTTTACTACGAGCCTCATGGGAGTTACGAGCATATTATTTTTTATGTTTCCTTGAATCTAGGGCATTTACCCAATAAAGTTATTTACATATGGTGGGTATGATTCATGAATCATGTTCTTGTGTACAAGTTGGAAGTTTGTACAAGTTGACAATTGAACAAGCATATAGTGCAATTGGTACTCAAACATAAAAATTTTGTGTTGTGTGTACATGGAATGAGAATAATGCAATTATTTAATATCCTTTAGATGGTGGATATATTAATGATGTAATTTTCTACTTGTTGAATGAAATGATAAATATACATTTTTTAATCCTTTTTAAGTGAACTGGAACATCCTGCACCCCAAATTTGATAAAACAGCATTGATATGCTCCCGAAACTTCTTTCAGAATAAATACAACTTTTTTTGTGGAAAAATGTATTTATTTGGAAATATTTGCAATTTTTAGTCAAAGTTTGGTAAATTTGATTAATTTTATCACTTGCTTGATCTAATTCCCTTTTTTTAATTTAAGGTATATACATTGCTACAAATGCAATGTCAGTTGTTATCCTATATTTCACAATCAATCACATCAAGTTAATTTGTAGATTATTAGTATCGAAAGTTCGGAAAAAGTAATTAATATTTTATAAAACTTTTATCAAAAATTAAATTATTATGTTACAAATATAATTATCACCAATTATTTCTTTTTCATCCCAAAACTTAATGCTTTTATGGTCACAGCATTAGAGAGCAGCGCTCAATTGAATGTCACTTAAAATTCTTGAGTGAGAGCGGGAGCACACCCATTGTTTCGAATAACTAGCGGGAGCGCGCTCTCCATTTTAGAAAAGGGATCAAATTCATCGAATTTTCGCTAATTTATATAAATGAGTATTACTTTTTCTCAGATAATATTAAAAAAATTGTGATTTAAAGAATAATTGTAAAGATTGCATGAAAAGGCAGTTGAAGTTATGTCTCAAGATAAGCTAGATTTTTTAAATGCTAAAACTGTAGCTCTCTGCTGTCTTCGGTTGACAAATTTGCCTCTCATGTAGCTAACCACTCAAAGAAGACTCAGCCATCAGTTTCCTCTGAGACACCCCCAGTTCCTTCGTGTGAGGAGATGACGTTTGACCATAAATCTTTCTTTTTTGCAAAGGAATTTTACCAACTGAGATACAATTTTCTTATATTTTTATGTATTAAATTTATATAAGATCTCAAAATCTCACGCAAGCATAAGTTCCCTTACTTGAGAACCCTGCGTTCAACTTCAAACTAATTATTAGGCTTAACTGGATGATAGTGCACGAAATCTCGTAATATCATTTCCCCTAAGACAGTGTCTTCCAAACTTTTTGTGCCCAAGACACACCAAAAGACAAATAAAAATTTATTTACATACCTAATTCAATTAAACCAATTATATGGATTATTATAAGCTATTGCAAATAATGTATGGTTGTTACAAATCGTTCGGAACACTTGAACTTGCCTTAAGTCACACTGTAAATATTTTACAAAATTGCTGTTAGATCTAATCAAACACAAATGTTACCTTCTGATTTATACACTGCTGTCCTTAGTTATCGTTAAGGGACTATTTTCTTACGGGGGCTTACTATTTAAGATGAAAATTTAAATATAAAAAATAACTTTTGTCAATTAATCAAACATTTAATAGTGGATTAATCATTTTATGGATTTTTTATTTATTTTAGATATAATTTTAGATCTTTAAGTTTCATTTATTCGTGTACCTTATTTCTATTCATTTTTGGAATAAATAATGTATATAAATTTTAGGAAATTAATTACAATCATAAAGAGTTGTCAAATTCAAATACTCCTATAAGAGCAAAAAAAGAGCGTTGCTTAATCGAGTGGGACCACGCTCAGGATTTCGTTAACATACTATTGCTCTTGTTATTATTAAATAACGATAGATTGAGTCCATGTTGAAATGAAATTTTCTTAAAATTTGTGTTAATCTAAGTTCATTAACTACGTCAAGAAAATGCTGTTCACTAAGGGAGGGTTAATTAATAATAACTTATTTGAACGTTTCTAAAATGGCATGTACTTTTGAACAAAAATCTGAAAGACACACGACTGAACATCGTTTCTTTCAAAAACAATAAAATATAATTATAACTTGATTAGTTGTAGATAATACATAAACATTAACTATAACTTCTTAATCTAAGCAAGAGCAAGAACTATTTACAGATTAATCATTGAGTAGAGTCGAAGAAGAAACAAAGGTTTCCTTTTTCCCAAAATTATCCTAAAGAAGAAGTTCTTTAACTACCAACATATGGAGGCCTGCAAGAATTATTGACTTTTTTTGAACGTAGGTATTAGAGAACAAGTTAGATTTATGTAGTTTGTTCGATTTTGTTGATGTTTTTATAGGAAGTGGATGAGATAACCAACCTATCAGTATAATAGACTGATGTTTGAAACGAAGCCACAAAGAGCCCCAAGGTCATGCTTACTTTCGTACATTTTTAAAATAAATAAAAAGAATTTCCTCTTCCAAGCCAGCGAGGAGCAATATTTCATTGCTTTCTCTTTGAAAGATCTATTGGTGAATGATGAAGAAGTTGTCATCTTGTAGTTGATTCATTTTTTTTTTTTTTTATTGAATTGAAGGAGGAGCTTCCGAGGATTTTGCTCGAGCCCTCGACAACATTTTCATTAGCAAGGGATCCAAGATGTTAAAACCTCCTCTTGACTAAGTTTGAAAATGACCTATTGATAGTCGAGTATTCTGTGGTGCATTAAACAGTTGCTCACAGGTATATTATCCTAAATACATACAAAATTTGTTATGTGTTAAAAGATGAAATGATAGCTTCAATTAATGGTTGGTAATTAAAATGACTGATGATGTAGTTAGGTAAGATATTATGGGACAAAAAGTTTTTACTTTAACAATGAGCTAGTAAAAATTACAACTTGCACAGAACATATACATATCACGCAAACTTTTCTCCTAATAGAAACAAGAGGGGAAGGCCCAAAATCAGTTGGTTAGTCAGCCAATTCTGGGTTAATTCTTCCCAACTATGGAATTATTATTCTATAGTTATTGAGAATTGCATAAATGTTAACAATATTTAATTACAATTCAACCAATCAATGTTCAAAACACTGATTAGGTAGAAAGAAGCAGGAACCTCGAGACATGACAACAAAATCCACAGTATATTATTGTGTTAGTGAGATAACAGCATGATACTCTCATTAAAAGATATCTTAGAATGACGTCATCTCGGGGATGTCCATTATTCTGTGCATTGCTGTTCATTAATCATTAGTCTTATCTAATATTTACATAATTATTGAATCCATTTGAACAGATTCAGTGAATATATTGTACCTGATTACAAAACGTCAGTAATTTCTTAGTAACAAGGCAAGGAAAAATACTTTAAATACTAATGATTGACTCTTATTCCACAATTACAAGAATAGATTAGCTATGATGTCATGGATAATTATTTTTCTCCATAAATCTGAAGTCATATTGATAGAGACATACATAGTTAAACTATGCAACAGCGGACATACCAGACATTTGTTGCTGTATAAATACTATTTGTAGTTCATAATTACGAAATAGTTATAATTAACTACATACTTACTATTAAGATTTGTGTCGACTTTGTGGAATGCTCATGACACTAATATTACCATTGAGACTCGTTCAAATAGCGAGAGTTTTATTTTCGATTAGGTCTTAAGGGATTTTTTGTTAACTGATCTGGACTGCAATCTCGGACTGTAGACGGAAATTTAATCGTTTTTCCAATTCTGGACCAATTTTTTCGGTCTCAATATATAGCAAACACTAATTAATACACACAAATACTCTTGTTAATCTAATTAAAGGCTGAAGATGGCACTGTAATATAACCCATAAAGTAGATTAAATAGAGTCGATAAATTCAATAAGGAAAAATATAATTCGAAAAGATTAAACAACCGCGCGTGCCCAGTCACCTGAGATGGAGACAACTTCATTTAAATTTACTTAAGTCAAGTTCAAGTATGAAATTTTAAGTACAAGCATTATGCTTATTGTATGAGGTATTTAAGTAATTTACAAGTACAGGTACTATGAAGAATATATTAACTATTTTTTTTTTTTTTTTTTTTTTTTTGTCTCAATCCCATTTTATGAGTTAGTCTACTATTATGGGAAGTAAATCACTGGAAGATAGCTTAGAGAAGCCCTTCAAAGAAGGACTTTTATTTTTTGAAATAAAAAAGACAGATGTAATTACCTTAAGCTAAGAATTACATCTCTTTATATGGTCAGATCTTAGCCAACGCAGCTAGATAGTACGCTCAGAGTCAAAGCCTTCTTATATCAAGATTGATAACCTACAATTAATTATCTATTGGGACCCTTTGATATACATTAATAAACAATTGGGCACCCTCTATCCCATCAAAACCTAACATGCTCTCAAATTTTAAACAGGAAAAAGAAGTCAAAGTTTCTGTCAAGAAATTTAAATTACTCTATGGCATTCTTTTCTTGTGATATAAACGTTCCTTTGAGTTAGGACTTTTAATATTTAATAATGTTTTCAGTCATAATTATCGTTTAAAGTCCTATTGAGTTTTACCATGAACTGCTGAGAAGTTGTGCCGGACTTTAAAGAGTCCCTATTACAATTGATGAAAATATTTATTGTTTTTAAAATATTTTTAAACGAAATAAGTGAAATCTTTTCCATATTTCTCTGTTGAAAGTACGTAATAATCATGTTCTGTCAGTTCTAATACCAGGACCGTCCAGAGGGTGTAGAATGGACGGACTATGGCCCACCCACATTTAGGATTTTTTTGCTTTTTATATTATAAAATTTGATATTTGAAGTAAGAAAAAAAATATATCTCTTTGATATTTAAAAAAAACAAAATAATAATATTTGCAATTTAACTTTTAAACTTTTTTTTTTTGTGAATAGCTGTGTATTTTTTAATTATTTTTTTTTTGTTTAATTCAATATTTGAAATGTCTCTTCAAAAAATTGAATTTTTTGTGAATAGCTGTAAATTTTTAAAAAAAAATTCTCAAAAATTAAATATTTTAAATTTATTTTCAAGAACAAAACAAAAAATCAATCCTCCCCCCCCCAAAAAAAAAAAATATATATATAAAAATATAATCTCGTGGACGCCCCTAAAATTGACATTCCAAGGGACCAACAGTCTTATGAACATGTCTCAAGGAATAATAGGACCCGTCATATGACTGGCTTGGACTAGACCGAATAAATAAAAACTGACACAACATTACTTATAAGTACTAAAGTATGTAGATATTCATAAGTATTACTTTATAATCCAAGTGTCAGTACTCATGTTTGATGGTTTTTAAGTAAAAATAAGTACTAAACTATAAGACTTAAATACACTTAAGTACAATTACCAATGTACTTGGGCCAATCCCTGCTTACTGCCAATATAATTGTTTTAAAAAAATTTGACAATTAATTTCTTACTATAATACGTTTGTCCGGCGTTATCTGGGACATCAAGAAATTAAAATTAATTAAGAACTGTTCTGCTTAATATAAAAATAAATAAAGACGGTAAAATTTTAAGAATTATTCTCATGTTGGTTTTATGAGTATCAGTATACTAATATATAGGCATTTATTACATAGGCATTCTTCTTTTATGCGATGAGGAAGTGGTTGCTTTATTCTGGGTCAGACGCCAAACTCACAGCCCCGCAGGCATTTCCATGACATTCAAGGAACCCTCCTAATATCCCAAATTACAACCAAGCTCTCAGCTTGTAAAGGTGAAGTACTGCCCCAAAATAAAGTTTAAACTCTACCACTGCTGTGTTTCTAGGCACCAAGGAGCCCTTCTAATATGCTATAATGCACCCAGTCCATGGGTTGTCCAGATGAACTGCTGGATCCGAGTCAAGTTAAATTTCCCTGCCACCAATTACTTGATCATCAAGAACTCCTTCTAATGTCTCAAAAATACACCCCCAGCTCTCATGTTGTACAGGGGAATTGCTGGACCAAAATACACTTTAAACTCTTTCTAGGCACCAAGGAACCTTTCTGTATATGAGTTGTTGTTACCGGAGATAGGTTAAATTCTTCCACCGCACCTTCTCTGAGCATTAAAGTACCCTTTTAGTATCCAAAATACACATCCATCCTCAGGTTAAGTGCTAAAAAAATGCTGTTTAAAGGCTGTCATGGTCTTGAAGACAAATTGTTACGAGAACCCTTTCTAGACCCTTAAAAAACAAGAAAAAAAATTCCAGCAAAATCCATTCATAAGTTTGGGTATGATTCCCGGAAAAACACAAACAGACATTCACATTTAATATATATGTAGAATGAGAGTGGATCAATGCTCTAATCACTAGAGCCGGTATGGTCCCAAATAATTATGTCTTAGTGTTATGTATAAGTCCTATTAATGGTGTGCCATACATAGTTACTCAAATCATCCTCCTTTTCCAAATTAAAAACCATGATTACACCACTGTATATGTACTTTGATTCGGAATGAGGATCAAGGGTACTGAAAATGTGTCGTTAATGGGCTTTTCAACACGAAAATTACTAAAAACATACGGCCAAACAAAAAAGAAGTGCTAAAGAAGAAGCACATTAAGGTCATAGAGTGGCCTATACAGTCTCCGGACATCAATCCCATATAATAAGTTTATCAATGATAAACATACAAAATCGGTGAGTGATCAAATAATTATGTATTTCTTCCAATGTACTTAGACATTCCTCTCTCTTTTATGACAGTTCTTTATGGTTAAGCTTGGCCCACCTTTGTAGATAAGGATGATTTTATTTAAAGATATGTGTAGTTGTGTATGTGGTTTCAAGAGTAATGAGATAATGAAGACCAAAAAGAACAGAAATGAACAATTAGAGTGATAAGAGCAGGACTACACTCATAAAAATTCTTCAATAGACTTGAAATACCTACTCTAAAGACTCCACAATATTTATTTGATGCCGACCAAAATATACTTATCCTCATATTATGTTCTCTACCAACACAAAAACAAGCTGTAATGGTTTTTCTTAAAAAGGAGTCGGGGTTACATTTGTATTATTCGACGAATGATCAATAGTTTTATTTAGTTATTAGTAGTTTGTTTAGATACTAGTGTTGGGTTTTGGTCTGAAAATCCGAGATTGGTCTTGGATATATATAATTTTTAGTGGGCATACTGATTCGGTCCTTTAAAGAATTTTGGTCTGTATCGGTCTCAAAGAAAAAATCGCTCTAGATCGGTTCTAAAGAAAAATTTCACCAGATCTTTCTTGCTAAAATCTAGACCGATTCTACAGAATTGGCAACAGCCAAAACCTGTAGTAGTATGACTATAAAAACGTGATTTTTATGGAATCAAGAAAAGACAACCCAAAACCAATTTGTGATATCTTAAAATACTATATTTGGTTATATTTTTTATATAATATGCTTCCTTCATAAGCACTAACAGCTTCTACATGCTGGCTAATAGATTTGAATCTCTTGAGGATGAAGGTCGTGTGCATGGCGTACCACGACCTCGTGATAGCAGTTTGGAGCTATTTCAAATTTGCATGAGAGGGGTGGAAAACATTCTTAACCAAACAGAATTGCAGCTTTTGACGACGAAGAACGTGTCCGTTGTGTACCATGATGTTTTGATGCCCACTCGGAGAGAGATGTGGCAGAAACTCATCTCTAAAACGCCCCAAACTGCAAAGTTCAGTAGATTGATGTTAGGGCTTGAGGAAGGCTACATGAAGACAGGCCAGAAGTCTGTCATATAGTTGCTGTAGAAATTTTGGTTCTTCTTGGCTGTATGGAGATGTAATGGACTTGTAGATGGTGTAAGCAGAGGAGATTGTACACGCATGTGCTTTTTTGTTGTTGCTCCGCCTTTTTTACACTTAGATTTATGGGGTATTAGTAAAAAATAATGATTTTTGTTTCAGATGTCGTTTGGCAGCGTCAGAAAACCACCCAATTAAAAATAACAAGACGAAAATGTAATTAAATGCTACTGCAAATTTTAAGTCCCCATTTTGTATTGTTAGTTTGTTCATGACGTCATTTGTGTTTCAAAATTGGGATCATTGTCACAATAACGTCATATAAAGTCAAATATGTTGCACAAATCATATTAGTACAAATCATTAATCAAGATAGAGGAGAAATATATATTGAGACCGAAAATAATTGTTTCACAATTTGAAAACGAAGCCTTTTAACGAATTTTACAGGAAATATCTCACTTAAAATAAATTTTCTTTTCTTTTGTGGCAGACGCAATATCTTGTCTCAAAGTGAAACATTAGGTAACTTATATAAAAGACGGATAAAAGCTAAGTGAGCTTAGACTGGGATTTGTGTACTCCAAAAGATAAGTGAAACCACTTGTCATATATTGAATCTTCAATTTGTTATGTTGACAAAATAGGTTTGGGCGGAACTACAGAGTGGAAGGGAGTTCATAAATTTCAGCCACTCTTGGATTGATGGGAATACATGATCACGATTACTTCAACGGGGATTGACAAAAGGGATGAATAGATAGCCTTCTAGAGGATCCATCAATTAATTGATCCAAGATCGATGAGTCTTTGTATTTTCATTATAATTCTTCTTTCATAAGAGATTTATGATAATTGGTGAGAAACATCGATAGCTGATATGCCGTATACCTAAGAAATTAAATTAGATTTAAAAAATAAAACAATCCGTCAACGGTCTGAGATCGAGGTCTAGACCCAAATATCAGTTCCCTAAGTCACTCAACACAATATCTGGACCAGTATTGAACATTTTAAGTTTCTGTTTTGTTTTGATCGCGCCATTGCTGTTATTCCCCCATCAGTATTAACAAATTAGTCGATTTTGGACTAGATTAGCCAAATTTGACAGCATCTGCCCGATTTATTGCAACAAAAGTAAGAATACCGTATCAATTGGGGGGGCAAGACAGATGGGAGGAAGTCAAGGAGGTTTGAAAAGGGTCCATTCTTGACTCGAAAGCATCAAAGATTCCTTATGAAGAATTGTATAAGTCTTAATAATGACCTCAAACATCATGGCGACTGCGCGATTTTCTTCTCCGATGAAGAATTTATGCAATGTATAGTTACTCTACGAAGAAATACTCTATAACTCAAAATTGCAATAAATGACAGTTTTCTTTACACAAAAAGAATGACAAAATATACTTAAGATATTTTAAATGTTTTCTGATTTCTTACTCTAAAATGGGGTGCTATATTTGAAAGGTTAGGAGACACAATTCTAAAGTATGGATAATATTCTTGGATATCTCAATCTATCATATCATAGTAATTTGAATATAAAAGGATACACGTCCAATAAATATTGGGCTGTAAAAATTATATTTGGATTTTTTGTTTCTTGATTTTTATTCAAGATTATTTGCGTGTTAATACGCCACATTTCATAAATAACGCTGAATAAGGATCCTTTTGAGTAAAGGAAATGTTTCAACTTGATTATATCCTTAAAGATTTACAATGAAGTATTAATCTTCATAAATTAAATAAAAATAAAAACAAACATTAATCCTTCTCCATCTTCCAAATCAAGCAACTTGCAGGGAACCATGTAAAATGATATGAACTCAAATTAAAAATTGGCTCAATTTATAAAGATAAACTAAGGGAAATGGCCTTGTTTTGTTCATAGGGTTGAATGGATTTAAAGGGCTATGAACATTCATACAAACATAACAACCCTGTTTACAATACAAAAACAAACTGTATTTGAAGCTCTCATACTCTATCCCCCTTAGTTTTGTTTTGAGCCCTAATCTATTTATGGCTTAAAGAAAAAAATAAATGGATTATAGGTATGTGAGTTGAGAACAATATCCCTAGGACAATAAATCTCCGTCCTTAATATATATTTTTTATTGGTTTTTTTCTCCATGCATTTACAAAATAATATCCCCTATCTTCTAAACAACATTACAAATAGACAAAAAGTTATGTTATATCATGCTTACAGGGCTGGGAGCAAAACGTGGATTCGAGAGCTTCCTCCAGAAATTCTTCAATATTTTTTATTTTAAATAATAACAAAAAAAATTACAAAACTTGTAAAAAATAAATTACAAACTTGTTCACTCAATATGGCTCGCTTCTGTGTCAATCACAGTCTTTACACGTCGCCGGAAGTTGTCCCACGCAGCCACTATGGCGGCCTTCAGTAAGTCCGCTTTCTGGGTGAGGATTTTTTTTGGTTTCCCCCTCCAAAGTACCCCAAACATAAAAGTCCAGTGGGTTCAAATCTGATCAGGAAAGGGGCATATCTCTTTTTATCTTTACCTATCCAGCCTCCTGGGCTTCATGATCTCTGTCAGAAGGTGGATGGGGGTCCTCGTGTATGAGTATGAGTCGACCTTCAATATCCTCTTGATGGTCCTAGCAACCACAGAAAAGTAACTGGAGAGGCGATTCATCAATTTGGTGAGTCCTCATAAATCTTCTTCTCCAAGCTGGACAGGAATTCTGGATCCTTTTTTAAATTGTGCTCTCCACATCCTGCTTTCCTGGATAGGTCTTCTCTATAATTCTTCATCTTAGTCACCTTGAAAACCAGACTCCACGAGCACTTCACAGTGTTCATAATCCCCGCCACCTCTACTTTAACATCTAGGATATCTGAGATGTGCTGCCTTTTGGCTTCTTCCTCACTCTTGATGACTGGATGACGAAATGCTTATTATAGATTGTATAATGTATATGCACAAAGGATGGCTGCACCAGAATGCCAAAAATAATAACTAAACTTTCCTAATGAGAAAGTTTTACATTCCCTTCACATTCCTTGTTTTGCCATCCAAACCTGTAGAGATAAAAAAAACTGTCGAAATCCTCGAGAGTGCTAATTAAATATATAAATTGCTAGATATAACCCAAAAGTAACTGACCGGTTCTAAGACTGATCTGGAAAGAATAAATAAGGGCCCACAAAACCCTAATTATCAAACATGGAGCTTAAGAACTGCTTGATGACCAAGAATAACCTCTAGGGTGCCCTCCATCCAATCAAAATCTGAGAGGATCTCAAATTTTAAAAATTAAGAGGAAGTCAAAATTCAAAATACACCGTGGTATCATTTTTTTTCTTATACAAGCTTTGCTTTGAGATTTGGATTTTTCACATTTTATAATGTTTTCAATTGAAATTATCGTTTAAGATCCTGTTGAGTTTTACCGCGATACTAGCGCCATGCATCTGCAGATAAGTTCTGCAGGACGTAGAACAGTCCCTATAGTTTATAGAGGGATACATCAGTAGATAAATGACTATGTCATCCTTTAAGTTTCTATATGTCTATAATGTTTTCTAAGATGTGGTGTTTATGCCAATGCCATTTTGAAAATATGCACATATCCATATAGTCATGCTCAATAACGAATCATAGTAATTAGAAACGGACTTTTTAAAGTTCCAGTGAAAAAATGAACTTTATATCTTTGCGTCTAATTGGGATTCCCATGTTCAAATAATAATAAGATTGCAGAATCCAAGGAACGTGTGTCATTCATCATTTTTTTTTTTTTTTTTTTTTCAAAAAAAAAAAAACTAGAATGACGTGTGTTGCATTTTCAACTATACAAATTATGGATGAGATTTTTTGAAGCTATGTGAAGATAATATGATATAGCATGCATTATCCATCCATAAGAACATCGGAATAGGGACACGATGAATCCCATCTCTATAAATTTATTATGGCAAGCAAACAGTACGTTAATTATTTCATCCTTATTTCCCTTTTTTCTTCTTACACTAGCTATATAATTAATCTGATCTAGTAAATTTCGAACCGAAACGTGATGGACGAATTTCCATTCCCGTATTCAAAGCAGTTGGGCGTCTCCAGGATTACCGTCTACGCCATCAGTAAGTCCGAAACATTAGAGAGGAAGAAGGGGTCTGTAAAAAAGGCCTAAATGGACTCGGAGGAGTTAAAGAAAACAACTCAGGCCAATCTCATCAAGCCCATGATACAGTAGATCAAGGGGTTTCACACCAGAATGTCAAGAGAGCAATAAAAAAAGTTGTTGGAAAGAGACTTGAGAGGGTGGAGAGGCAACTTTTGACACCAGTAAGGAAAGAAATCCAGCTCATCCGTTGCAAAATTATTTTGAAAAAGTCTTTTGAGTTCTTTTAAACTTTTGCCCCCCCCCCCTCTATAGCACTGATACTAACCACCTTGACTACACTTTTGGGGTGTATGTCGATGAGAAGGTTTGCAGTGTATGTCATCCAAACACAAAAGCCCTCATATCTACTATTATCCAGAACTGGGACACCATGCAGAGGGTACTAGGCTATCCTCCGCCACCTGAAACCCATCATTTTCACTAAAGGCAGCTACATTAATTTTAATGAGAGTTCAGACACACATCTATTTATAGTATTAATTATACTGAAATTCTATTGTTAAATAATAAGTTATATCGTGGCGAATATTAAAATTAAAATACTCAGATTTTAATTGACCACTCGATATTAATACTGAATGGACTGATGAACTGTGGTTTATTGGGGTTAAAGTTAAAATATAATAATTATTCTGTCATTGTCTTATTTAAGTATGCATGGTGTGGATGTTTTGGATTCAAATACTCCCCTGGTCATGTACCTTACCTTAACCAAGAGAATGAAGGTCTGAAGGCATTTCGCTGACGGGCATGGCAATCACACCCTAATCTAGCTCTCACAAAATACAGGATTTCACAAACATCTACCTTGCGGCATATTCTAATGAAAGTTAGACGAAGTGTTAATATATATCTAAGCAGTCTCATATTCAATGTTTAAACCCACAAAAAAGTGGTGAAGGGATGCTTGTTTTAGAGGGGATGATTTTAGAGCATCTTCATTGTAGGAGAGATGGCATCCCTCCCCATCCCCCTCCAACTCGAGCACTGGTTGTAACTTGCATACGCAAATAGTTACAAACAATAAACAAAAAAATGAGATGGATAATTCTAAATTATAGATTTACAGTTATTGACATGACGATGATACAATAATTGAATATTCCATGGAAGATCAATATATTTAAGGATACGTGTATCCCCATTTGCGAACCACTGCTATATATGAAACAAGATTTAATTGGCCATATATCTTATTTTATAGTTGTGGTTGATTAGACAATTAGTTATTGGGGATTCCGCAAAAGTCTTTAAGATGTTGGTTTTTTAGAATAAATATTAAACAATGAAAATTAAAACAAAAAATAGTTTTTTGTATATTATAAATTGAATTTATTAACTTATTTTCATAAATTTCACCTATCAAAATCGAGAGCTAAATTTTCATTAATTTAATGTATTAAAATATCCTGTCAAATCTTTTTTTGATAATATTTATATTCGACAACAAACGCACGTTCCTCACTACTCCAACACTATTTATATGAATTTATTTATAAGAAAAGTTCAGAATCTTGCCTCTAGAATAATGGTAGGGGAACAAAATTAAATTAGCCCAAAATGGAGTAATTTAGAGGGAAAAAAATTAGGGGGGAGGGGAATGAGAGCCCCAACCATTTAATTAAATTTTTCAAAAAAAAAAATTCCAAAAAAAAAATTTTTATTGAATAACTGGGGATTTTTAGAAAATAATTTTTCCAAAAAAATATTTGAAATTTGTTATCCAAAAAGTTTTATTTTTTAAATTTTTTTTCCAAAATAATCAATTTTCTATGAATATTGAATAACTATGAATTTTAGAAAAAAATTTCAAAAAATTTTACCAACCTCCCCCTACTAAAAAAAAAAATATATATATACGTATAATCCTGCAGCCGCCCCTACAATAGATTGGCGGAAATTAAATTTACTACATATTCCTTTGGGGTAACGCTAAAAAAAGTACCAGACCTCTGCCCTAGAATGAAACCACATCCACCCTCCACTATTTCTACAGCCGATTGCAAGAAGTTATGTTGCCCCACATATATAGTTTTTTATAGTTTTATTTAACAGTACATATTTTGATAGTTTTTAATTGGTAACGATAATTGAGTATGTACCCTAATTTATTTAAATAAACATCATAGCTGTTAGAATTTACAATCGGTCGCAGACCAAATTTTTTTATTCTGTCTTAAGTCCTTTTTCTAGACCGATTTGTACCGAAATTCGGTACTGACCGAGATTTTAGAGTGTAGACAGAAATATAATCATTTCCAAATAGTGTACCAATTTTTTTGGTCTCAGTCTACGGTCCATTTTCTCCCACTCCGTCAGATTTATGAGTTGTACAAATATAAGTTATGCAACATATTTAGCTTCTTATGACGTTATTGTAGGTCGATGTACCCAAGTTTGAAACACAACAAACGATCTCAACAATTCATCTATAGAATCATTGGAGAGCAAATTACACAGATCAACATAAAATTTTCATCAGAAATAATTTGGAATGTATCTTACAGCATTTTTGACGCTGATTCCAAATCTGTCTTTAAATTTCTTCTAGCACGTACAGTTTTTAAGATGGAAATACTTATAAATACAATTAAATATGTCTGGTATCAATGAAAAATCTGTGAATATCTCAAAGTTATAGTAATGTTTATGGGTATACAGTCACCATTAACAAAATTTTTGTTGTTTCCTATATCTGTAGAACAGGTTTGCCGCTATGGAACATTATACCAAATGTGACTTGCATTTTAGTTTTACACATGCCCCAGGGACAAGCAGTGCCCAGTTTGTCCTTTAGTGGATCCCAAAAATATATTTCAACCAACTCTGCACATTAAACTTGGTTAAACGAAGAAAATACATAAAGGTTGATCAATGTCATTTAAAAATCTAAAAAATTGATAAAAATTTCACACAACTATATTTCGAAAACTCTACATGCTACAAAAAAAAAATCAAATTTGAAATCAGCGAAAAAAATGAGTTTAAAAAAATGCTATGAAATTCGTCATGAAAAAAAAAAGGTTTATTTTGTTGATCTGTTTTATTAATGAGACGGATTTTTATAAGACCGTTCCAAACCAAACTTCTTTAGTGGACCAAATTAGTTATCTCCACTAAAGATTATAACGGACGTAGACTGATCTTCAATTTTCAGACCGAAGCCCAACACTAATTGTAACCATATGACTTTTCGAAGGGGTGATAATTATTTAGGGGGAGAGGGCATTCGTTTGCTAATACAACGCCTTCTATTGATAGTTTATAAGTGGATTT
Source organism: Lepeophtheirus salmonis (assembly GCF_016086655.4). Classification (NCBI taxonomy): domain Eukaryota; kingdom Metazoa; phylum Arthropoda; class Copepoda; order Siphonostomatoida; family Caligidae; genus Lepeophtheirus; species Lepeophtheirus salmonis. Next base: position 7,646,521 of record NC_052133.2, on the reverse strand, counting down.
AAGATTTTATGTACAAATACAAAAAAAAAATGAACAAAAAAAAGCCGATGTACATAATTAATTATTCGTTAAATAATAAACAAAGGAGAAAAAACAAATCTGATTTACCTAGGAGTATTTCTCACTGCCTTCAAAACAAAACAAAAAACAAATCACGTATCCCTACACGACCTAAAAATAAGTGTGTTAACTAGTGTTTATAATCGGTCAGAAAACTCAGTTCGGTTCAGTCTGATTTGGACCGATATTTCGGTATAGACTGCAATCTCAAACCATAGACCAACATTCAATATGACAGTTTATTCAATAAAAATTACATTTTAAATGAGACTAATCCAAGATCGATATTTTATTTCCTGTTTGGTTTTCTAGACTCATTTCGATCAATATTTTGGTCAGGGCCGCGATTTCAGAACGTAGAATAAAATTTAATCCTTTTCAAATCGTTGACTGATCTTTTCGGGTTCAATCTATTACTTTATTGTCGGTGGATGTTCAAAATTTTGAAATGCAACTGACGTCGTTAACAATTCAATTTTAAATGATACCGATCATGGCCGATTTTTTTGTAAGACCAATGAAGACCAAATTTTATTTTCAAGATCGAATCTTAGACCGTCGACTAAAATTTAATCATTTTTAAGTTTTCATACTGTGGAGCAATTTTCTTCCTATCCCGCCTGGTTTATGAGTTGTATAAAGAAGATATATGCAATACATTTAACTTCGTATTTCACTATTGTAGGGCAATTGTCACAATTTAGAAACACCACTGATTTCAGCAACAATTCATCTATAGGATCTGCCTAAACCCAATTTTAAATTAAGCTAATCCTTACCAATTTTTTTATAAGAACGATCCAGACCAAAATACTATGGAGGCTCTAATTAGTACCATCTACTAAAAAATTTAAATGCCTTAGACTATTCTTTTTTTTTTCAGACCGAAAAACATCTCTTGTAGTTAACCCTTTTTCCAAACAGAAGAAGTATGGAATTATTATTCAATAATTAGTGAGAATTATTCAGAGCTAAACAAGAGCTAATTCTAATTCAACCAATCAACGTTTAGAAAAATGATTACCAAAAAATAAGTTATTGTGTTAGCAAAGTGCCCCAGTCATATAAACGGATTTTTCTTTGAGACCGGTCCAGAACGAACTTTGTAAAAAAAAGAATAAATTAGTTCGGTCCACTAAAAAATAATACCGGTCTATGATTATTAGACCGTAGCCCATCACTAATGTTTACTATCTTTAAAAAATTATGTATGTTCTATTAAATTTCTTTTTTGAACTCAATTCGATGATAAATGATCTATATATTTTTTTTATTTAAAGGTTAATAAAATACAGACTTGGAACAATAGCCTTACAATTCATAATTTTTTTATGTATGTTGTACGTAGTGTTGGGCTTTAAGGGGGGCATTGGAGGTACTTACCCTTGTGCTTAGGGGAATAACATATTGTAGCCATCTATAGAAAAAAAATGGGTTTTCTTTTTACAGCCTATATAATAGGTATTATATAGGCTCCTCTCTCTAAAATGCAACACTTTTTGAAAATTAAAAAAATTATTATATTTAAAAAAAGTATCAAATTTAGCAAATTTAATTCATAAATACCTTATTTACATTATCAATCACTATAGACTCCTTTTGTCTTAATGACCGGTTCCAGCCTGATGCAGAATTTAGCACAGCAGTTCTTTACAATGCTCTACTTTAGGTTGGTTCAAACATTGATAATGGCGTGTTGCAGTTTCTCATTTGTTGTGTATCGGACTCCCAAAAGCTTCCCCTTGGGGAGTCCTAAAATACCAAAGTCGAGGGAGAAACAGTCGGGCTGTGGGGAGGCCAAGAGTATTGCTTTTCAAGCTTGTTGAGGAGGATTTTGCGACTGGTCACACCCTTTACTCGATCCGAAGACTTCATACCCTGAAAAGGAGTTATCTTGTAGTCATTAAGGTTTAAGTTTTGCTTCACCAAGCAGGCCAAGGGGGTCTGGCTGCTGTCAAATTTACAAGCAATGCATTGACAGTCTCAACTTACTTCTGTTGCCTTCAATTGTGCATTTAACTGCCTTAACCAATTCTTTTGATCTCTTTGGTTTTGATCTGGACATCGTGGAAGCTTTAGACGCTTTTATTTTTCCGTTGAAATATAACAAAGAGGGCAAAATTGCGTAATTTAAAAAAGTATTGCATTGTAGACGGATAAATAGCCTATATAAATAATAATGGTATCAATATTAATAAAACAAAGTTTTTCCGTCTGTAAGTTCATGTTCCGCCTCTTTTTTAAAACATACTGGAAAGTCATCTTTTTTACAACTATTATATACATTTATACTTTGTCAAATTATAAATAACTGGTAAAATAATGATAATTAATTATTATTAGAATTAAGAGTAGGTACATTATTGTGTTTAAGCCTTAGTCCATGTTTATACGTCCTGTAGAGGTATATTTATGGATATAAATCTTTTTTAACAAAATACAAATATTTTTACATGGTATTCAAACAACATTTGTTGCTTAGTATAAATAATAATCCTATTTACATAAATACTCACAATAAGGATTGGAGCCTTTCATGTCATGAAAATAATAAATTAATGTGTTGTGTTGCTTTGATAACTCATATGGGATATCGGCCGAATGAATTACGACATTTCCTTTTATGGAACTACATAGATTATTTAAAAAATAATTAAGAATATATATATCTATTATTGTTGAGACTCGGTCCAAGACCAAATTTACTTTTCCTTTCGGTCTTAAGTGGTTTTTTCTACAAGATTTTGCAGATAAATTGGGAATATTTTATCTGTAAATTATAATATTTATAGCAGTGCCATTTATTGATCAATTATAATAAAAAAATTGTGAAGGTGTTATCCCGTGATCTAAAAATTTAGTTTTTTCTAAAAGAATTTAATATATTAAATTTTTTGGAAAAAAAAATCCAAAATCCATATATATTTTGACAAAAATCCATAGTTATTCTCAAAAACCCACAGTTCTTCACAAAAAATTTAATTGTTTGCAAAAAAATTTCAAAAATTATATTTCAAAATATAATTATTTTGGAAAAAATACTCAGATATTAAATTTTTTGGAGAAAAATTTCAAAAATCCAAAGAAAATTTAATTTTTTGGAAAAAAAATTAATATTTAAGAAATTAAATTTTAATTCATATATATTAAATTTTTCAAAAAAAAATCAAATATAAAATTTTTTAGTAAAAAGCAAAAAAGACTAATTTGGGGGTGGGGGGGAGGCTACATCCCACCCCCATCCCATCTCCTGCAGACACCCCTGAATCGTGCTACAGTCTTGATGACATGATCAGCTAGGATCATCCTGCAGTTCTTGGTCAGGGAGCTAACACTTATAGGAACGTTAGTTGATATTTTCTTGAAGGATGTACAACAGATAGTAATCGAGAATGTTCAAATCTGGATTATTCCTAGACCATATTTCAACCTTCACGAAAAAAGAGACCCACTCATATAGGAATGGCTGAGTTTCTGTAAAGACATGGCACGGACCAGAGCCCTGCACAGTATCAAACTTTTCCTCCATCCAGGGTAGTAAGACGTCCTTCGGGATATTCAGGTACTCAGTTGTGTAGATCTTATGTTAACTCCACCCTCGATGAAATGTGTTGGAATCATGGAACTATCACTGGCCACATCTCCAAAAACCATGACTCCGGAAGGTTTCTTGAGTTTTAAAACTGGTGGGACTTCAGTTGGATCACAAGTGATGGCTATTGCCATTTGAGAATCAATTTCTGTGTCCACTAAAACTTTTTATCGTAGACGTTCACAATAACTTTTCAAGCCGCTTGTGGTTCAAGTAGTTCAAAAACTTTAGACAGTGATCAGCTCTTATGGTCTTGACCTGATCTGTATTCAAAGTCTCATAAGAAAGAGATAATTCAGCCAGTCACAGCAAACATTTTGAGCGCAAAATTCAAAATGGATTCAATAATTGTAGGGAGTTGTATACAACTTAAAAATAACTAATATTTCCACCAATCAACATTCATTAGGAGAAAAGAAGCAGAAATATTGACAGCTGATAACACAATACACTATATACTTTTATATTAGCAAGATAATTCCATGATATACCTCGTAACTTAACTATATTGTTTCTTCTAAAAATAAAGATGAAAAAGCAAAAAATCCGTTGGTTAGTTACCCTAATCATCGTCATAACTTGCAATGTAAACCGTGTGTATTTTTTGCTTCTAGGTAATTTTATCACTAACATTTTTACCACCTACATCTTTTCTGCCTATATTTTTGCCGCTCCTGGCTTTTCCTCGAGTAGATTTTGTCGCATGACATCTTTGCCGCCTTTTTATATTTTTTTCTATTATCGGTTCGAACTTTACAGTTGTATCTCGATCAGATAAATTATAGAGCTAGGAGAAGAAGAAAAAAGGAATAATGATGAAGAAGTAATCTGTAATCTTGTATTGTTTATATATTATCACAACTAAGGAAAAGGAGTAAGGAATCACGGATCTAGGATGTTGAGTCGAAAGGACTCATTGACTTATGGCACGTTAATGAATCATAGCGGGGTCTCAGTTGAGGCTTTAAGAAATGGAAAAAATCTCCATCGATAGAAAGAAAGGATGAATCTTGTCTGAAGATGGTAGAATGTCTCTTATTTCTCTACAGTATCTACTTTTACTATCAACAAGATTAAATAACTCACGAAGTTGCATCTCTTTTCTTGGATTCATAGCACCATAGTGTAATATTATATTTTATTGATATTACAATAGTGTTACTCTTTCACTCCTTGTAGACTCTGGCTCGACTTTCCTCTCAAGCTGGAAATTACAATATGATAATTATAATTATAATAATTATGAGGACAAACTACTTTCGACTATATCTTATATCTATATCAGCCGGAAGCATTTTTCCCCATCTTGGAAGTATGTCTTACTCGATCATGCTCTTTCAAGAGGGTTATCTTGTCAACTTTTTTGGATCGTTGTTTATTACAAAAAAACTTCAGCCCTGCATGTTTTCTTTACTCTTACATTGTGGAGTACGACTTTTTATCTCTTAATACTAGTTTTTTATTTAACGTGATTTTGCATTCTATTTTATTTATGTGCCATCTATTTATACATAGTGTATAGATCAGTTCTGGAGGAGCTAAACTTATGTTTAGTTTTTTTTAATTCTCAAGTCATTAGTTATAACTCATGTAAATTAAATATTTTAGTAAGATGATTTTATATCCTTCATTTTCTAAAATAATGATAATTACATATTTATTGTTTTAATGTTAAAAATAAAAAGACACATAACGTACATAGAGATAACTAATTGTAAAATCTGTGCAGATTCAAGGCAATGTTTTTCAAATATTTTAATTTTTCCATTGTATTTTAATTTAATACTTGACGTTGGAGTCTTTCACTTATTTTATTTGCACATTTTCTTCCTAATTCCACTTTTTCTTTTTAGCAATTACTTCTTAATTTCTTAAATAATTAATTATTTCCCCCAAATTTGGGTAGAGGCTTGTAATAGAGTTTTGTAATGCCCCATTTTTAGGGATAGTATTAATAATATATAAGAGCAGATTATGTGTATTTCTTAAAAAGTTACCTTTTTCAAAAAAGTATAATTGACTTAATTGTATTTTATTAAAAAAATTAATATTAAAGTAACTAATTTCACCTAGAAAATACATACAATGGCCATAATGAAATTTACATTTCACAATATTACTGTTGAAAATTTCAGATTATTTAGTAATAATGCAATTTTACACTTTTAATTTTAAAAATGTCCCTTAAATTTTGAGTTATCGTCCACTTTTTGTAGCTCAAAATCATCTATTACAAGTGTTACCTATGTGTAACATAAGTACACATTTATGAAGCCTTTAATCTTTATTAATTATTATTATTTTCTGGAGTTTACTTTTTGTACGTATAAGTATATTTCTTGTCCTTTTTTATTAATTTATCCGTGTACTGCTAAAATAAAAGAGTGAAGAAGAAGTTACTTATTTTATAGTATGTTCAAAAGTGAAATATTGGAAGAGTGTCTCGAACAAACTATATACAAAGGACTGAATAATATACAATAGATATAAAGTATCTAAAACTCTAACACCATGTCAATTCATATTATATGAATTAGGATATCCCCTTCCTATCCAACATATGATATATCATTGTGACTCGGTATATGAAGTTTAAAAGTGATAATGTTCTACTTGATAAAAACTAACAGAGGAGGTTTAAAGTTAGGGGAGGGTTATATTTAAATTTACAGACTTGATAAAAAAATCGGGGTAATAACTTATTGGAAATGCGAATCCCCTTTATGTAATGCAAGAAACATACTGTTTCAGAGAATGATACAATGTAGAGATATAAAAAGTTGTAGAAGAGCATTGCCATTCAACAAACCCTGAAGTTTATGAAGCTAAAGTACAACTGATGTCTCGTACCTCCAATTCCTTAATTGGTAGTGGATGTTTTCTTCTACAATGGATACAATTATCAAAGAACAAGATAATGTAACGTGGATAATGAAATCAAAATGTGAAATATATAAAGTGCTTCGATATAATATCCTACAAAATGTTTAATTTGTTCACCAAAAGTAATACCTTGAAAATTAACAACCAAATACATTCGTCAAGGAAAAGAAAAGTCTTTAAAAAATATACTACAAAATTAAAAGCTTCAATCTAATTATTTATTGAGTTTCTTACAGATATACATTAAAATAATATGGTAAAATATAATAATAATTCAAGTATGTTTTTAAATGGGCATTCAGAAATACACCTAATAACTGCCATTTTTTATATGTAACATGATCATTATTCTCTAATTGAATAGGTCTGTAAAATTATAAAATGTAATGTTTTTTTGAATAATAGTAAACACAAAATCCTTACACAAATCCTTAAACGGAGGAAACAATGATTATTTGTTTAAGATTTCATCGAACATTCCTTTAGTTAATCATCCATCAGTATCACTCTAAGGTCGAGAACTAATTGATTAAAGCCTATATTATATTAATTCATGTGTGACTGATCACAATATGAGCTCTTCTATTTCTTCGTGAGTCAGTCTTTGGTCACTAAAAAGTATACTCCGAAGGGTGAATTTCTTTACGATCATCATCTAAAATATTAAATAAGGATGATCGTCAGTCGAACCTCGTTTATGAGTCCTTAACGAATAAAGATGCAAGGAACCGAATATATGGATTCCACTTTGCAAACGAACATTGTTCATGAATACATGAACATGAAATAGATTCACAAATAAAAAGTCATTTAGTCGAATTATAACTAGATTGTTATCTTTTATCAAATCAAGCAGTTTTCTTTGAAACGTAGATATACAAAAGATGATTGTTTATGTCAACCAATATATTTTCTAAAAAACGTTTACCGTCCAAATATATAAATAGTGCTCCTGGATAAGGCTCAGGCCAAATGAGATGAATCTAAGAAAGGAGATGCAACTTTGTGACCTATTTAATCTTGTTGATAGTAATAGTAGATACGGTGGAGAAATAAGAGGCTATCCACCATCTTCGGACAAGAGCTATGATTCATGAATAAATATTCCATTCTTTTTAAAGATGGGGATTTTTTCAATTTCTTAAAGCCTCAACTAAGGCCACGATTATGATTCATTAACGTGCCATAAGTCTATGAGTCCTTTCGAAATAGACACAACATCCCATATCAGTGATTCGTTACTCCTTTTCCTTAGTTATAATAATATATAAACGGTACAAGATTACAGATTACTTCTTTATCATTATTCCTTTTTTCTTCTTCTCCCAACTATATAGTTAATCTGTATATATACAACACTAAAGTTCGAACCGATAATAGAAAAAACATAAAAAGGCGGCGAAGATGTTATGCGACAAAATCCCTTCGAGGAAAAATTACGAGCGCGAAAATGTTGTTTTAGATTTGTTACAGAGTTATAATTCTAAGTAAGTCATTGTTGGACTCAGAGTAGAATTGAGGATCGACGCCGGAGTAATTTTTGTCAATTATTTCCGTCTCTCCTCCTCACTTTACACAGCTGATTGTAGCTGATTTAATAAAATATTATGACAGCCAACCTGCTCTCCTCCAAAATATTTTCCAAATTGTTTAAGTTACCATGTTGATTTGCGTGTCTTTTTTTAACATAGTCAAAATACACACGATGTTCATCACTAATAATAACAACTGCTACTTATGTTTTAAGCACTCGTAGTCATAATATCTCTCCCGAATTTCGATACGAATTATCAATATTCAAAACCAAATGTTAAAAGAAACCGATTTGGACCGAAATTAAATTATTTTTAAATCGTGGACCTTTTTTTCCTGTCTCAATCTATAGTACAATTTTCACCCTATTCCTGATTTTTAAGTTGTAGATATATGATTTATGCAACAATTTAACTTCGTTTTACATTATTGCAGGTCGAGGTTCACAAAACAAACATGACGTCATCATTAATTGATCTATAGAATCTTTCAAGACGAATTTTAAATAAGAATAAACGAGACCTATTTTTTCTTTGCACCGATTAAGCGAATTTTTCTTTAAGACTGGTATTTTACTTTAAACGTATTAGTTCGCTCCACTAAAAATCAACGTTCACATGCCAGTAAATGATTTTCAGACCAAAACTTACACTACAGGGTCGTTCAGGTAAATTTGAACTGTCTTGAACTGCATCCTGATCAAAAGGGAAGCAAGTAGATAATTGAAATTAAAATTTACAAATTCTGATAATAGAAAAGAAAAAAATCATTGAAATTGTCCACTATCTTCGCAAATCACTCGCTCTATACAAGGCCTAAATGATTTACAGGCCTTGACCATGTCCACGGAGGAGACTTTGCCCAGTACTAGATTGATGGTGCTGTGTCGTGTCAATTGGCAGATATTTTCCTCTCTTACTCCCCCGAAAATAAGTAATACATGAGATTCATATCGGGGGAGTTAGAAGGCTAGGTCTGAGGTTCCCAAAATCTCACATTCTGTTCTTTCAAAAAGTTTTTGTGTCTTGCAGGCCTTTTCAGAGGGGGACGAGTCTTGTTGAAACAGGAACTCTACACCATTGGCCTAAGACTTCATCCAAGGTATCACTTGGTCAGACAGGATTTCACAGTATTTGTCGGCACCCACCCTCTTTTTGGCTAAAAGAAAATGGGGGTATGGCATGGTCGTTCTGGAAGTTGTGGGATCTGTCGACAGTCCATTGTTTCTCATCGAATAAAAGATGACTCCGTTACTATGGCACTTCATATCCTTCATGGCCTTCCTATTGTCTGCAAGGTTATTATTTTGTAGAAGCGGTATGGATTCATCATTAGACAGTCCTTATGATCCTGGAGACTGTTGCACGGGTTACATGGAGCTTTTAGCAAGATCGTTAATCGTAGTCCCAGGAGATGCCTTCACAGCAGTTTTAGGCCTACGAGGAATCTGAGAGTACTTTTTTATCACTCCTGGACTTTTTTGTTATATGTCCCTTCCTCCTTCCAGCGTTTGAACGTCGTAAACTGTGCTGTTTTGATACACGAGCATCTTCTTGATGTACGATGGGATGTGTCCCGTGCAAGTAAATTTGATGATGGTGTTCCAACGGATGTCCAACATCGTAAATACTTGTTTCAAATTAAAAGTTGAGCAACAAACTCAAAGATAAGGGTCAATTAATCACTTTAAAATTAAAATAACGGAGTTAAATGCGTTCCTTATCGTACAGGATTATTTAAAGATGGTACAGATTGACCTGAACGACCCTGTAGTATGTACCTATGTTGTAAATAGGCTCAGATCTTTGTAATGAGTGGATTTCATTCTTGTAATGGGGTATAATGAGCATTTAAAAAGTTGTTTTAGGGGGATTTCTAAATCAGATTGCTTTGTTTTCGTTCTTGCATATATAAATGATGTCCCAGAGATGAGATGGCTATGAGTAGGTTTATAAAAATAACGATTTCTCCTTGACCTGTTTTATATTCATAATTACTAATTAAAAGTATACATAATCAAGAGTGGAACTCATAAATTATGGTGAACAAAGATCGAATAGATTAGTATTCGTCGAAATAATATATCAGGAAAGAAAAGTAAATACAAGCTTGGGAAGCAAAAAGGGATGTGTCACAAGAAAAACTCGCCAATGGTACCTCGATTTGTATCGAGGTACCTAAAAGTGCCCAAAAAATACAGCTCCTTATCAGACAAGTCAAGCATTACTCAAAATATGCTTGGCTTAAACTACAAAACAGCCAAGTGGTCAATTAAAATCTGAACACCTACTAATTCAATAATTAATGAAGATTAAGTGATTGAAATTAATTCATAGTGCGATACATTGAAGCATAAAAAAATCGACTCAAAATCTCTTAACGTGGTTGATTAATTTCAATTTGCGAACTCCCAGCAGTTGGGCGTTGCCAGGACCCTTGTCTACGCCGTCAGCAAGTTAAACGTTAGAAAGGAACCAGGGCGCAGTCAAAAAGACCAAATTGGGCATGGAAGAGTTAAAGAAAACAGACCAGGGCAATCTTCTCAAGTCCATGAGGGCGCATTCCGGAGATCTCGGGATTTCATACCAGACTGTCAGAACAGTATCAAAAAAGTGGCCAGAAAGAGTCTTCTGAGGGTGGAGATGCAACTTTTGACACCAACAATGAAAGAACCCCAAGTCCTCCATTGCAAGACCCTTTCGAATGAGTCTTTTGATTTCTTTTCAAATCTTTATTTACACTTTTGCCACTCTCTATAGTGCTGATGATAAACCCTCTCCACTACACCTTTTGGGTTCATATCGAATTCCTGCAGTGTCCGCCATACAAACCCAAAGCCCTCAAAGTCACTTCCAGCCAGTACTAGGACTCTATGATAGAGGACTACACTGTCAGTGGGTGTCAGGCCTCTCGGTGCAGCCTGGAAGCCATCATTGCCGCTAAGGGCGGCTACATTAATGATTAAAAGAGCGCAGTCAAACATCTATTTATAGTATTAATTTTGTTGAAATTCTATTGTTAATTAACAAATCATATCTTGTTGAAGTTTAAAATTCAAAGTGTACAGATTTTAATGGACCACTCGGTATAAGAAGAAGAAAAACATCTGAGTCTCAAGTTTTCAACATATTTTTTATTGAATAATACGAAAATTTAACTGACGAGTTTGATAGCTAGCAAAAAGTGTATGAAAATAACAAGTATAATTCGTAACTATAGGAAGTGATGCTAATTGTGTAAAAAAAAGAAATCAAAAATCAACATGGTATGTCTAACAATTTGAAAAATGCCTTTGAGGAGAGCAGCTTAGGTGTAATGACATTAGATCTGCTACAAGCAGCTGTTAAATGATTGGAGAAGCAAACGAATAAGGATTCCAAGTCCAAAAAGGATTTAAAATTATAACTCTTTTATGAGCAAACAAAAATGGCCAACCCAGCTTCGTATATATCAATGATACCTTGTATGTAGTAGAAATGGAAGTTCACTCCTGAGGAATCAAATAATAATGATAACAGCTTAAGAAAATAAAGTTGAATCTTCAAGTTGCCAACTCCAATCGGGGGGGGGGGCTAATTGCACTCTTCCTGAAAAGGATTTTCTATTTTCCAAAGCTTTTACTATTATTAGTTTTTCTTGAAGAGAGAAAATATAAGTATTAAGTAAACTAAGAGTAATACCTACTTATGATTTGCTACGGAATTATAAGTGTAAGTCCTTATTTAACTCGTGATAGAATTGAGGATCAACATCGCTATAATTCTTGTATACGTCAATGCTAGGTACGGAGTGGATATTTGTGTTTATTTTCTTCATTTCATAACTGCTCGCAGCTATAATTTGACGCAACGTCATGACATCAATATATTATTTGAGTCTATAATCATTAGCATAGTTGAAAATAATATGATCTGCCGTTATGCTAAAAGAAGAAACTAAAAATGAAGGTGGCCACCCTGAGAAATTGAGGAATGTTTGGGAATAGAGCAGCTTAGCTGTCATGATGTTTTATTAAATTAGCTGCGAGCATATATGAAATGACCAAAATAAATATAATCCCCCACACTGTATCGAGAAATTATAGAATCAGGAGTTACTCCAATGTCGATCATTGATTCTACCTAGCAAGGACTTACACTTTTAACTCCGCAACGAAGTCTCAGTGTGACTCTTTGTCTTTCACTCAATAATGATTACTTTATACTTATATATTTTCTCTTCCAGAGTAATAATAACAGCTTTACAAAATAAAATAAAAACTTTTCCGTTTGTAGCTTCCATTACCTCTTCCATTACCATATTTTTGCAATCTTTGACTATTAGTACTTACTAGGTATATATAGACTATAGTAATTGTACCTACATTTTGAAGTCTGCTGTCGGTATTTCAGATTCTTTTCTCCTAATCAGTTTTTTGAATAGGTTGAACAATACCCAACAATTATTGAATTAAAGTTATCTAAATGGAAAGAATTATTTAACTGTTGGGTCTATAAGGTTGCATGATACTATATAGGTAAAGACGTGAAAATTAATATTGCAAACAAGATAGGTTATGTATAGTACTCCTACAAGTACATTCCACATAGAATGAGTATTGCACCAAGACTTGAATTCCAGTACAGTTAAATTATTATTGAGAGAGGATAAAAATTAAATCATTTATCTTTGTGAATATCATTTGAATATGTATAATGTACCCTAATTAATACTTATATTGAAATGTACAAAAAGCAATCTTGCCGAATGAATACCTGTTGTTTGAATATAAGGCATCTTACATTATAAGTAAGAAAGAGTAGATCATTTATAGCTAGTTTCTAGGAGTGGTGATCTAGCGCTTTTTTGGAATAACCACTACCATATATATATATATAAATATATAGAGGAGACAAGATGACTAAGGATTGAATAAATATATCAGTTGATGAAAGGGGTATAATATGACATCACATTGATTTGTTTTTCTTAAATCAATAATCGGCAATTCCAACCCTAGAGAAATGATATTCAATTGGAAACACTTCTCAACAATCATTGAACAATAGTTCTATAGTAGGAAAGAATTGGGCATGAGTGTTGGTTTCTTATATTATTTTGTAATTCCCAGAATGATAAAATATAAGTGAATGTTTAGTGATGAAATCCGGTGCATTTTTTTGGCTCACTCAATTTTTTTTGAAGCTAGCTGACAAAGAGTAAATTTTCTTTTCTTGAGCGGTTATCATTATTATTTAGTTTATGATGAGTGAACATCATTTTCTACTAATTACAGGCTATCATTGATATATAAAGAAAGGAGTAATTTAGTATCTAGAGCTTGGACTGGCTGAGGTCAGATTTAACCCACAAAACTGTATAGGAGTAAATACAAAACCCTTGAGATGTCCTCCGAATACGAACGCAATGCGGCCATTATTGTGTACATTTGTGCTCTGTTCTGTTCTATAACTTGTTGACAAAGAGTATCCAACATCATAATGCCCTTCGCGTAGAAGCCCTTGTCCCAATTAAAAAAACTCGCACAACCAATTTTCACAGCCCTCTATTGAGTCACTTGGTACCAGGTCCAGACTGTACGGTGGACTTATAAGAATTTCCCTCATGATCTCTTGGAGCTGTTCTTGCGTCATCGAAGATATGTGAAGCTGTTATTGTATTGATGATGTCTTGTTGTCTCCTATTCATCAATGCCTGTCGCTTCTGATCGATATCCAGATTCAAATGGTCAAGTTTTTCTCAGTAGAGGTAAGAATTGAGCGGGGAAAAAATCGCTCAAACCACTCTTGTGCAATACGAAATGAAAGAGTATTTGCCCTGTAGCTGTACATATTACAAATTTTCTTAGTCGCTTTCAACGGGGTTTCCCCTTTCAGTTAGTAAAAATGTAAAATATAGCAAATTTCTTCCTTTAAGACTCGACACACGATAATATACACTGAACATACCCAATGCAATACTGTCCAAAAACCGTTTTTAGTATACACTTACACCTTTACAACACCTTATCGAATGATCCGATATGACTAATAATGAACAGCATATACTTAGTTAAAAAAATAAGGGCGGAAAATAAAAAATTACTGTTATCCCAACCTAATATAGTGATACTAGAGAGTTTAAATGGATGTTAACAGGTCTTGTGTCATGCTAAAATTTTAAATTTGGACGGTTTGTCCAAATTGTGTAATTGGAACTGGATTCATTCGGGAAAAACCAACATTTTTAACATATTTATGTTTTGGGCAAAGGCAATGTGGCCTCCTAGCTGGCAGGATCTGAGCCCCTTTAGACTACTAATTGTGGAGTGTCTTGGAGAGATAGTTCAATAAACGTAGATTTGACAAGGTTAACTCCTTGCGAGCTTCCATTCTTGAGGTAGTGGACAACAAAAAAAAAGGGAGTTCTTCATTAAAGCCTGTGCCAGGTTCAATGCCACCTTGGTGGCTGTGGTTGAAGCTGGAGGGGGTTGGTCTAAGTGATTTACTTTCCTATGGACTCAGTCATGTAAGAGCAAAAGATTTGTGATTTGCCAAATAAAATAAAATTAAAATATACACTCTTTAAATTTTCCGGATTTAAAATTCCCACCCTGTATGTAGGTTACTTCCCTCTTCTTTTCTTTCTTAAGGAACTCGTTGTTAAAAATGTTTCCTCATCCGACACAGAATTTAATGAGCAGACAGACAAACTTTTCTTTATTAATAATATAGATTATTTGAAATATAAAAAAAATATTTATCGATAATCACTACTGGGCCAACATGTCCCATTGATTAAAGACTCTTCAAATTTTATATACTTACAATATTAAATATCAAATTTTTCTCAAACAAATTTATAATGAACTCATTAAAATGTGTGAAATAAAATCACATATGATAAATTAGGTAGTTTGAATTCATTCAATGTCCGTAGTATTTGTTTGTTCTTCTTCCATAAATTAATTAACGCCCATCGATAAATGGTGGTTGATAAAGATATTTTAAAATTGAAATTCGTGGGGGTTGAATAACCTTTAAATACCTATAATATTAGGAATGAATATACATAAAGGCTCTCTCCATGCCGAATCAGAGATACAGATTCAAATTGAGAGTTAAAACTGAAAAATGTGATCAAATCAGTCTTTTGGATATGTAAATTGTGGTGCATCATTATAAAAACAATCTTAAACAAAAACAAGGAGAGTAGAAAATCCCCAGGGTACATTCTATAAGTTTGCCCGTACGTCCTTCTTTATATTTCTATCGAAACCTTTTACTAATAAGGTAATAACTTTGCAAAGCAAAGAATATATTATTGGAGTAGGAGGAGGAAAACTCTAATCAATCGATCACAATTGCTCGAATACGTTTCCACCTAGGATTAGACAATAATTGGAGTTTGTACGATATGTTTTATAGTAATTTTCTGTTTAAGTAGTTAATGGATTTGCTGAAATAGAAGTTCCTATCCGTGATACTTATTACATTTATTATGTAATTATAATGTAATGGTTTCCTCCGGTGTCATCCTTAGTCCATGGATCGACGCCGAGCTTCCTCCCCCAAAATACTTTATAAGAGAGGCAAACTCTCAATCTCCTCATCATAATGAGACATTTCATTTACTTTTATTTTCCTTCAAAGTGTTAATTGTCCGAATATCTCGAAAAAGTCGAAAAGCCTCTCCTCCTACTCCAATAATATAGGTATTATTTGCTTTGCAAAGTAATATCCTTATTATTAAAAGGTTGGGATAATTGAATTTCAATTATCCGGTGTCGCTGTCTTTATTTCAAGATAGGAAGTATGACTTGCAAGCAAATTGATAAATTGTCCCAAATCCCAATTTTTTTTTTTATATTATATAAATTACAATATTTTATAGACATATCTGAGTCAATTATAGGATCTTTGTTTTTAAATTAGTGGGATGATTGTAGATACACAATAATTGTAACTATAGTTTCTAACCTTCATCCAATTACAGAGATTTATATTAACCCCAATATGACCCTTTGAATTTAAATTTATCAATTGTAATTTTTTTATTGTGACGATCAATTTTGGTTAGTTCAATTGTCATTTACGAAACGCCCCAAGGATTTTTAAAAATAATTAGTGGATAGAAATTGAGGATTATTCGTTCACGAAGAGTACAAATACACTCCATTTTGAGAAAAATCATTGTAAATTGATTTTGTGGTGACGGGTCAAATTTGTTTCTTTGGTGTTGATTAAGATTGTGCTCCTAGGAGCTATTTTGTACTATCAAATAAGTTCATCAAAAAAATATTTCATATTTGGAATCAATAATATGCAGAGCTGGGGAACGAACCATTTGGGAAAAATGATAGACAAGTACGGCATTACGTACTTCACAGCTATAAAAATATCAGCTGTCTATTTTTTTTACCTCTCTTACAGCTTTATCTCACTTACACGAAAATTTACCGTATATTTATTTGTCAGTTGTTGATGTTTCTTCTTCTTTTCCCTTCATCTGTGCAAGGCGTTCCCAGAGGTTGGGCTGGAGCTGCACAAAATTAAGAAATTTGACGAAAAAAAATAGATAATTTAATAATTAAAATTTAATTGAAATAGATTTTTTTGTTTAATTTTTTGCGAATTGATATGGGCTTTTGGATATTTTTTGAGAATAGCAATGGATTTTGGAAAAAAAATTTCAATAATTTGATATTTTAAATTCTTTTCAAAAAATTTAATTTTTGGTGAATGGATGTGTATT
Source organism: Lepeophtheirus salmonis (assembly GCF_016086655.4). Taxonomy (NCBI): domain Eukaryota; kingdom Metazoa; phylum Arthropoda; class Copepoda; order Siphonostomatoida; family Caligidae; genus Lepeophtheirus; species Lepeophtheirus salmonis. The sequence continues at coordinate 7,629,720 of NC_052133.2, read as the reverse complement.
AATAATTTTTTTTTTTTTCAAAGCAATTCAATTTTCCAAAAAATTGAAAATATATATATTTATAATCCAGTGGACGCCCTTTGGGTTATGATTTTTGAATGGTTTAATTCAAGTCAGCTCTTATTAAGCTGTATACAATTCCCAGGAATTACGTAAAAATAGTTCCATAGTTGGGAAGAATGGGCCAATTACTACCAACTGATTGTGTGCCCTTTTCTGTTTCTTTTCTGAGGAATGGTTGCGTGATAAAAAATACAATAAAGTTACGACGTGCTCTTTCACTGATCAAATTATTGTTGAATTCAAATTATGGGTTAACTATCAAGAATTCCCAAAAATTATTTAATAATAATTCCATCGCTGCGAAGAGATTACTCAGAATTAAATAACTACCAACTGATTTTGGAACTTTTTTCCAAAAAGTCCAAACAAAGACTTAAAACTCAGCAAAAAATCTATTATGAGCACGCTTGAATGTTCAATCAGGTTTTGTACATAATGTAAAACAATAAAAAAGGAAATTCACTATTCAAGAGTTAATAATGATGACAACAGCTAAGAAGAGAAAATTCATTCTTCAGATTACCAATTCTCAAAAAACGGTATAGCTAGTAATAATTTATTACTAGTGATATAAATTACTTATTACTAATAAGTAATAATTCTACCTTTATATTTTATTCATGGACTAACTATGAGACTTCATATTTTCAGGACGTGGAAGAAAAATTAGGCCATATTTTTTTACCATAACATAACATGGAGCTATGAAGTTAGTTAATTGTTATTCCGCAAAAATCAAACATGTAAAACATTTTTTCATCATATTTCATGGATTTCAATGACATTTCTACAATAGCTAAATAAATATTTATGCCGATTTTCCAACCTCATCTTATTTATTGTAAAAAGTTGTATGAAGGTACCATTTCATATACAAAATATATCCGGGCTACCTTACTAAAAAAATTAATAAATAAATATTTGTTTTAAGGACGGATTAAGTAAAGCTTTAAAACAAATAAACGAAACGCCCTGTTAGCTTGATGAAATACTTGATCGTGAATTAGTTATATTTTTGATGCAAGATGTTGCTTTTTATGATACCACAGAAGACATTTGGCCCCCATAAGTAAAACTATTTATATAATAAGATATTCTCTTCGAATGTTTATTTATAAAAAAAAGCACAATTCCTCCTTTACAAAAAATACCATAAAAAATAAGAGGACTGACCTTTTCTTTTAAAGATGATTTTCTAATAAAACGTCATTCAATTAAAGATGCATACAATCTATTAAAAGAGACGCTCGACACTCCTAACGGACCAAAAAAAGTGTTACTACGACCATTGTACAAGTATTGACAACGTGTTGTTTGTTTCACTACATAATTTTAAAGATTGTTTAGTATTAAGTACAAAACTCAAGTCCTTGAGTATTAAGTAGCGATGACAGTAATGATTAAGGATTTGAATATTTTCGAAATCCTCGTGAGTGAACATTTAAAAAAAATTATGTTGGTAATCTGCAGGATATTAGTACTCTTATTCATTATTTCTCTCTATTTTTAAAATTTAAAGATATTAACAATCAAAGACTACTATTATATTACATTACATATAACGTAAAAAATAAAAATTTTAGGAAGATATGTGGAATAATCTGAATACATATTTCATACATCTTATTTGGCTTAATAAATCATCGATATTTTTATGAAAAATTCCAAGGATCAATAGTTAACGACTGGCCCCAATGATTGTAAGTCCTAAGGACTGATAAGACCAGTCATTAGATCGGGCTGGACTGAATAAATAAGGCCTGCCACAACACTATCTCTGTCAGGAGATATATTGGGGTCTATCAAAGGTTTCTACGTATACTTTTCTTTTTGATTCAAACAAATTAATTTATTCATAAAACCATTTGATAAAGTTTCATCAAGACTGGAAATTTTTTCATTTTATGTAGTAAAAATATCAACTTTGATACCCTAAGGTGTCGTCTCCTTATATTATGATGCAATCTTGAAATTAGTACGTAGCAGCCAAGAGTAAGAGTACATTATTTGATATTATTAAATTATTTACCAGGATTGCATCATGACACGTCACGTACACTAAATCAATAATGACGAAGGAGGTTCTGTGTTAGAACCATTATAATATTCACACAACCTCTGTTACACTATTTATATTTGCATTGGTGTACAGAGAAGAGTGCCAATGGCATTGCCTGATAGTAACTAATGTTAATTAGTCTAACAGGCATGGAGATTAAAGGGGTTTAATCAGTGGTACAGTATGGGTCAATCCTTGATGAAGATCCCTCCACCTCCCCCCCTTGGGGTTATTGAGGAAGAAGAAGAAGATAACGTCCGGGACTTGAATGAATTGCCTCCCGAGATTGTCGTCAATGTTTTGGGGAACTTAAACGCCACAGACTTGAGTTTGGCGGGCTGCGTGTGGCAAGAATATGCATCAGATGAGATCCTTTGGTACGGACTCTGTCGTCAGGAGTGGTCCTACACCTCCATCTATGAGAAAAGAAATCCTTCAATACTCTCCGCCAAGAAACTCTACTTGCTTCTTGATGAAGGAACCCTCACATTCAACTCGGACTTTCAAAAGGTAGATGTAGTGAAGGAACCAGACCTTTCAAATGAATGTCTCCAATATAATCTTTTTGAACACTTCTTCTTTTATATTTAAACTTTAGGGCATGGACTACTTCTTCGCCCATGGTCTTTTAAAAGACAATACTGAAGATATTGCTCAGTTTTTCAATGGCTCTCATCTTTTATCTAAATCTGAAATGAAAAAATATCTTCAAAAGTGCACTGATGTGACAGATAGGCTCGTGTATCTTCAAAATTTTTCAAGTCAATCCCTCCCTAATGCTTTGAGAAAGTTCTTCTCAAAACTTGAAGCCCCTGATGATCGAGGGAGATACTTACAACAGCTTCTCAATACATTTTCTCGACGGTTTTGCCAGTGTAATCCAAAGTTAGGCTACTCTGTGGGTGAGTAGCATAGATTCATGAATTAGCGGTGAAATCGTTGTAATATATATGTATTTTTTATGAATTAGATTTCGTCTACGTGTCATGCTATTCTCTTATCCTTTTGAGTGTAGACTTGTCTAGTCCTCACGTAAAGAACAAAATGTCTAAGAGAGAGTTTATTAGAAATACTCGGAATGCTGTTGGAAATGACAGACCCCTTTCGACTGGAGATGAAATTTTCGGAGAGATGTACGATAATGTATTTCTGAGAGGGCATGTCTCTTGTGGGTCTCAACAAATACATCACAATAAGATGCAGTTTGTCCCAGGTTATCTAGCCATTTTTCTTTAGGAGTATCTAATTCTTAATCCTTATTGTTATTTTATTAATAGTCCATTTTATGAATAGTTAACTCATTTATACTATATATAAATATATATATATAATTTAGCAAAAACCCATACCCATAATAATAAATTATATACATACTTTTGACTTCATTTTTTTTTCTTTTTTTTAAAGAAGCTAAAATGACATTATTCTTCATTGTAAATAATATGAGCCTTTATTAATAATATTTAAGTGTGATTTAGCTTGAATAGAGTATCTTTTCATTTATCCTTGGAGACTCCTGGTGAAAATCTTTCATATTATACAGTAATTATATATGTATAAAACATTATTTATCTTGTTTGTGACTACATATTATATTATAATTGATAAATATATATTATGATATTTCCAATCATATACACTATGCTAAACTAGTAGCCATTATTAGTCAAAATTATTTACGCAAATTTGGAACAATATTTCCTTAACCGTTTTATAATTGCTTCTTTGCTTCCTAAATTTCCATCAAGTATATCTGTTACTAACTTATCTTCGTCATCGTTACCTTGCTCCTTTGGAACTAATGTTGCGGCGAGTCTATTAATAGATTCTTCTTTATACACGTTAGTAATATAATCTATCAGCTCTTTTTTGCTCCAGTCATATCCCAATGCTTCCAAACTTCCTTCAGACGATCTACACTTTGGACAATTGGTTTCGCTTGGCCAAATAATTTTCAGATGCTTTGGATCTTCTGTAGGATCACCTAATTTAGAAATTATTTAAGTTACATACATATACATATATATCTTGGGGGAGTGCCAAATTGTCGTAACTCAAATACTAAATTCAAATAGAATTCAGCTTCGAAAGTCCATTCTTTCATTATGAATAATTGTGTTTTCCAATTTTGTACAATAAAATGGATCTACGAAATTCATTTGAACAGTATGAATTTCTCTGTTTTTAAATATTAGACTTCGAGGATGACATATAGCCAATAAAACCTATTTTTGTAATTTTTCAGTAACGATAATTTGGGACTCAATCCTCGATATAAAGTATAATATTCAATGAAAGTAAACATGAAATGGAATCCAGTGCCTTAATCACAGTTTTGTTATTGGAGGGCCTGGTTGTACTGACTATGGATGACTCATCATTAATAGGTCGATAAATAATCGTATCCAAAAAAAATATTGGGTAAACAGCCCCCCCCAGTGATTAGGCCCTAGGAGAGTATGTACCTCTTAACTTTTCATTCGCCATATTGTGAATTTTCCATATCCACAGTATGACATCAGTGGGATTTGAGGGTAAATGTCCTATACTATCAACTTTTTTCATAAAGTTCTTTGCACAATGTCGACAACTGAAAAAGTTTTTAACATATTCAAGAATGGCCATGGCGACAGTACTTGAGCTCACTTCACTCATAAGCATAGGATCACCATGAATGAAAGAGCTGACAGAGAGTACGTGAAATAAAGTCCAAACACCGCAGGGATATCCTCTAAAGTAAGGTGACGAACCCTTGCATCCTTTCCACTCAGATGGAGTGCGACTGAAGGGATCATACTTTTCATTCAATTCGTTAAGCTATAAATTAAATTAAGATGCGATTTTGACACTTTCTTTGTTAAGGAAGGCTTACCTTATTTTGATAAACAGTCTTATTGAAACTGGACTGCTCATCTACCAAATTTCGTAATTCAAGAATAGTTCTCAGTATTTCGATTCTCAAAGGAAGATACTTGATAAGGGTTGTAAGAAAAAATCTTAGGGATGCATATCTTCCTTCTTTCATTTTAGAATACATTGGCACCTCAACCGTCAACATATATTTTATGGTTTTTTCCAAATCCCCTTCATATGCAATATCAGGATTGTTTGATGAGTTCGGTACTAGAGGGATAGAAAAATAAACTCATGGATTCATACTTAATATTCAACAAATATTTTTCACAAGTGCATAACTCAAAAAGCAAATTGTCGTGCTAAAACAAAATACAAACTCACTCCTTCAAAAATCTACCTAATTCTTCATTTGAATATTTTTCTTCCGTGAGAGATGATCCTATTTCGTAATCTTTTAAGAATTCTTTGCATATATTTTTTATATCAATGTTTGTTTCATTAAACCGATTGTTCTCATCAAGGAATTTAACTAGATCAGAATATTTTGAGATTGATTTTGAACCTTTTAGGTTGAAAGGTAATTCATATCTGCTATACTGTATTCCTTTGGGCTGAACACTTTGACTAAATCCTATTTACGTAATATATGATTATGCCTATAATTGTAAATATAACAAATTTATAAAATGAATTACCCTCTACACTGTTTGCTAATTTCTGTTTGATTTTGTCTACATAAACATTATCAGGCGGTTCATCATTGTTTATGAAATAGGATACAGGATAACTATTGGGAGCTTGATTGTAACGAATATTGGGAAAAACTTTTTCTGTCGCAAAGTTATTTTCTTCCACATCAGCGTCAAAGGCTGGATCTTTATTGAAGAGTACTCCATTTTGATTTCTGGCAACATTGCCTGATGTATTTTGAATTTCAAGAAATTTTTCGTCATTATATCCATTAAATAATTTCGTATCAGTTGAATGCCCATTTTGTTGATGAATATTGATGGATGAGGAGTGTACAGGACCCATGTTAAAGCCAATATTCCTTAGTGGTCTACTATTTTCATCACCTTTCTTTATTTCCAATAGTGCAGGATTTGAATCATAACTATTATTCAATGGGATGAGTGTGTTGTTGTCTTTCCAACTATAACCTTGATCTATATTTTTTGTTAACGGAAGTTTAACCGTTCCTCCACCGGATATAGTTAAGGGAGAGACTTTTCCCATCGTCAGTTTGTCGTTATTTATGTTGGCCATTAGATGATTACCATGTTTACCATTAACAATGTTTATATTATGCTGAAGACCTAAAGTTCCACCGCCAGAAATTGAACCCTGACCACTATTTCTATTTAACCCTACATTAAGTCCTCCTGAATTTGAAGGACCCAGGGACCCATTATTCGAGGATGAGCCAATACTTCCTGCCCTATTTAATCCTCCGTCAATATGTCCCTGTTTCTGACTATTAATGCCAAATTTTCCTTTTATCCCATTAATAACATTTTTAATTGACGGAAATTTAAACATTCCTCCGCCGGAGATTTTTAAGGGAGAGTCTTTTCCCATTGTTAGTTTGTCATTATTTATGCTGATCATTTGATTATTTCCATTTGTGGCGCCATGTTTACCGTTTAAATTACCATTCCCAATGTTTATGTTCTTCTGAAGACCTAAGGATCCTCCGCCAGAAATGGAACCCTGACCACTATTTCTATTTAACTCTACATTAAGTCCTCCTGAATTTGGAAGATCCAGGGACCCATTATTAGAAGATGAGCCAATATTTCCCGCCCTATTTAACCCTCCGTCTAAATGTCCCTGTTTTTTACTATTATCACCGAAGTTTCCTTTAATCCCGTTAATAACATTTTTAATTGACGGAAATTTAAACATTCCTCCGCCGGAGATTTTTAAGGGAGAGTCCTTTCCCATCGCTTGTTTGTCATTATTTAGGTTGATCATTTGATTATTTCCATTTGTGGCGCCATGTTTACCGTTTAAATTACCATTCCCAATGTTTATATTCTTCTGGAGACCTAAGGATCCTCCGCCAGAAATTGAACCCTGACCACTATTTCTATTTAACTCTACATTAAGTCCTCCTGAATTTGGAAGATCCAGGGACCCATTATTAGAAGATGAGCCAATATTTCCCGCCCTATTTAACCCTCCGTCTAAATGTCCCTGTTTTTTACTATTATCACCGAAGTTTCCTTTAATCCCGTTAATAACATTTTTAATTGACGGAAACTTAAGCATTCCCCCGCCAGAGATTTTTAAGGGAGAGTCCTTTCCCATCGTTTGTTTGTCATTATTTATGTTGATCATTTGATTATTTCCATTTGTGGTGCCATGTTTACCGTTTAAATTACCATTCCCAATGTTTATATTCTTCTGAAGACCTAAGGATCCTCCGCCAGGTATTGAACCCTGACCACTATTTCTATTTAACTCTACATTAAGTCCTCCTGAATTTGGAAGATCCAGGGACCCATTATTAGAAGATGAGGCAATATTTCCCGCCCTATTTAACCCTCCGTCTAAATGTCCCTGTTTTTTACTATTATCACCAAAGTTTCCTTTAATCCCATTAATAACATTTTTAATTGACGGAAACTTAAGCATTCCCCCACCAGAGATTTTTAAGGGAGAGTCTTTTCCCATCGTTTGTTTGTCATTATTTATGTTGGACATTTGTTGATTCCCATGTTTACCATTTAAATTACCATTACCAATGTTTATATTATGCTGAGGACCTAAAGTTCCACCGCCAGAAATTGAATGTGGAACATTATTTCCATTTAACTCTATATTAAGTCCTCCTGAATTTGGAAGACCCAGGAAACTATTATTAGCTGCACCAAATTGGCTCTTATTTAAATTACTAAGTATTCCATTGAAACCAGTTACAAATGCTCCTAGGTTTGGAATACCTAATGACACTCCTCCATCAATTGAGCCTTCTTCATTACTTCTATTTGGTTGACCTTTACTTGTACTTTGAACATTTACTCCTTCATTTGAACTTACATCTTGGTCTTTTGCTTTAGGAGTGTTTAACGTATCTCTTCCAGATGTATTAGTAATTATACCTTCACCCCGATCCAAAGGTTCAGGTTTTTTATTTTTGTTATCATGCAAATCTTTTGAACCACCACCTGATGGTTTTTTGATATTATCTTTGATATTGGATTCTTGCGGAATTACATTTCCTAGGTCTTCTGTATCTCTTTTGATTACCTCTATGCTCCCATCATCGTTGACATATAAGCATACAATTCCTCTTTTGGTTTGCATAGTCTGAAGTTGATTTGCAATATAATCGAATAGTTCAATTCTTTGATCTTTTTTGAGTCTCCCAGATAAAACTGGTGGAACTTTTATCATTCTATTTTTTTCCGTATAATTATTTGTTGTTGACCTAATATACCTTTTTTTATCAGGAAAATCATGTTTTTTAGTATTTTGGATAGCATATTCACTGTAATTTGTAGTCCTATCTAAGTTTTGCATTAAATCATGAAAATTATAATCACTCAATTGACCAGATACTTGGTATCTTTTTCCTGTATTCCTCTTAACAGCTACCATAAGTTCTAAACGACATATTAAATGGAACTTCATAGTAATTTTTTTTAATAGAAAATAAAGTTTGTAAACTAACTCACTTGATAAATCATTTTCCAAGATATCATGAGATATTCCAGTATTAAGTAGATTTCCTTTTATGAAGCCAGAAACTTGATCAAGTGTTGAAGTATAAGAGCTTAAATCAACATAAAAGATTTTGTCCCTAGGAAAAAATACGGATTAAATTATATTGACGTACATTGTAAAGGATATGCATATATCCTTAACTCTTTCCGGTCCTTCCAATTCACTAAAACAACAGCAGGGCGACTAGTCAAGTTGAATTTACGACTTAATTCTCTTTTTCTTGAATCAATTATCTTGAATGGAATATAATTGTCATGGGAATACTCGATAACAATCCTTTCACTCCAATCTAACTCAGGCAGCTCTTTAAATAGAAGCACGGATCTATCAGCTCCATTCGAAAGTTCTTCAAGACTATCTCCTCTAGAAGAATGGATTGTATAATGAATTAAATATAAATTATTTTTTTCCATATTACCTGAATGGTGCTAAGTCTGGATATTTGGAGGGATCCACAATTGCATTCTTTCTTACTACTTTTATGGCATCAAAAATATCATGGAGAACCAGGCGTTTATGACTACTAATTTCGAATCCATTATTATTCGAGCCATTGTATGGTCTGAAAACTTTGATGGTTGGCGTTCCGGGTATCTGATAGGTAGAGCAATCATACTCTGCACAATTAAAGGCAGCAATAACGATTGAGTCCTTCCAAGCTGAAATTTACTTATCTCAATCATTCGTCATTCACTTTACACAAGTTATATTTTTACTTTGAAATAAACTAGCAATCTTTTTCCAGAATGGAGCATATCGGATGCAATGTCCACACCAATGAGCATAAAATTCAACAACCCAAATTTTATCTGGAGAAGAAAGTAATTCTTTACTTTCATCAGTCAATTCTTCAACAAAATCATTTGAATCATAGAGGGATTTCGCTGTGAACCCTTCGTGAAATAGTAACACACAAATTAAAATATACAAGCGCATATTGGATACTACTCCTAAAAATAAGACGGTTTCACTCTTCAATCGCGGATAAAGAACTGAATAATTAATTTATTCAAAACTTGAATACTTGTTGTTCTTAGTTACAAAAGTTGGGGTATAGCTGGATCGATGTTTTTAGTGTGCTTTTTTTCTTGCTATGACGTTCGCGTACATCAATTTCTAGGAAGAAGGTTAAACGACAAATTGTAATATAAGAATATACAAATGCATACCGTCATTAAGGAGTTTCAAAAGGAATGTAATTAAGTGTTTATTTATTTATTTATAATATCAACATTTTAGCATTTCCTATTTCATAACACAAAAACTTAATGTTTTATTCAAATTACATATTATATTCCCGCAAGGAATGCATTACCTTTCATAAGTCTCATTGTATATTACAAATATTTATAATTTTGGCTATAAAGACTAGAGTTTTCTTGAATTACCAGCTCTGACTTTATTCTAAGAACAAAGCATAGATATTTCCAGGAAGGATAAAATCATTCCTAAAATTTGCTACTAAATTTAATTTGAACTATGAACATAATTTTTTTACAAAGTAACATAGAATTATACTGAATATTAGATTCAGTATTAAGAATTTTAGAGTATGCCCCAATATATTTTAATTGATAACTAATTAGCTCTTTATGATATGTATAAATATATGCAGGGTTTTTCCTTTCTGGTATTAAGTAAACGAGAAATTATTAAAAACACTTCAAGCTCCCATGTTTCCATTCCATAATATATCAAAAAATCAAGTAGTACGAGTTATAGATATTCTAAAAAGACGACTTGAATAAAGACGCTTTATTGACGCAAGTATAGACACAGTAAATATATATATACAAATATAATTAATAAAGCCATATTCAAAGAGCTATGCCAACAGCTCCAAGAGCTTCTACGGCCCACCCAGGGTAGCTCTCCTTATTAGGATAATATCTCTCAAAAAAAGACTTGACAAAATGTGGGAATTTATCTTCAATGATGGAATCCCTCATATTTGTCATCAATCTTAATTGAAATGCAACATTATGCACTGTCAGTAGATGACATCCAGTTGGTGCTTTTGAGGCAAGAGTGTGCAAATATGCTTTGGTATAATGAGCACAGGTTGAACATTTGCAGTCTTTATCAATAGGTGTAAAGTCCATTGCGTACTTTTGACTTTTGAGATTAATATTCCCAGGAGAGTCAAATACTAATGCTGTGCCGAAGCGAGCAGTTCTTGTGGGATATACACAGTCGTACATGTCAATACCTAAAGCCGAGCAAACCACTAAATCCACGGCAAAACCAACTCCCATTAAATATCTTGGCTTCTCCTTTGGTAGAACATCTGTAGATGCATTCACCATCTTCCAGAAATCATCTTTGGCTTCCCCTCCACTCAATCCACCCACAGCAAATCCCGGAACTGGTCTTTCTATGAGTTCTTTGGCACACTCAATCCGCTTTTCCGCACTAAGACCTCCTTGTACAATAGGGAAAAGATTTTGGTCGTGTTGTCTAGCATGGGCAGAGATACAGCGATCTAGCCAACGGACAGTTCTTTCCTGTGCAACTTGAAATCTTTCTGGATTTGAGTGGGTTGCATCAACAACATCATCAAGCTGCATTATGATATCAGCACCTATAGTGTTTTGTATTTCTATGGATACTTCGGGAGTGAGTAAAATTGTACTCTGTGGATCATATGGAGACTGGAATTGAACCCCTTCTTCAGTGATCTCCGCTAATTTCAAAAGACTAACCATTTGAAACCCACCAGAGTCTGTGAGAAGAGCTCTATTCCAATCCATAAACTTATGAAGTCCTCCAGCTGCCTTGAGAGTCTCAACGCCTGGGCGATTTCCCAAATGATACGTATTTCCAAGTATGATTCGACAGTCCATTCTCTCCAATTGGGTAGGAAGAAGTCCTTTGAGGGTTCCTTGAGTCCCTACCGGCATAAAAACAGGGGTTAAAACCTCTGCATGCGGTAAAGAGATAATTGAAGCTCGTGCCTTAGAAACTGAGCACTGAGCCACGATTTTAAGATTTAAAGCTGACATTTTACTTTTCTTTACTACATCTCCCATCTTATAGAGGGATTTCCGATTTCGTAGTCTCTCAAAAAACGTTATTCATGCGGAGAATATGTACAGACTACAGTGTTAGTATAGCAAGCACACTAGTACACCTCAATGATTGTATAATTAATACTGTTTTAATACAACGTTTCATTCAATACCCCTCTTCTGTTCATATGGCGATAAATTGTAATAACATTTAAACACATTGCGTAAAATCCACCGGGTCTGAAGTGGGAGCAACCTCCCGTGAATCATTTCTTAACGTTTTATGCGTATTTTTTAACAATAGTCCTACAAAAGTTGAAGAAAATCCTTATCAATGACATCCACCCCTCCCTTAATTATAAAGTTATCATAGCCTCTACCTTAAAGACTATGTTAATCTTAACTAACTCATGGTTGAAGTAATATCATCGATTTATTTAGCCATTTCAAATCTGCTGCACCTCCTATCTAATCCACGCCTGTTTACAAAAAAGTACATAAAGATAGCTTTTGATGAACACCCATGGTTGCAATTGCGAAATATTTTGGGTATAAATGAGTAAGATTATGTTACATTTATTATAGAGGGAGGGTATAGACTCATCATATATTTATAGCACAGTGGTTCTCAAACTAGGCGCCTCAATGCTTTTTCAGGTACGCTCTGTAGTATTCATTAAATATGAAATATCCATTCCTTCCAGTCTAATTATATGACAAGCAAGTAATTATCCTGAACTGTGTTTCTCATTAGCACATGAATAAATAAACTTCAGTGAAATATGTTCACTATGCTTCTATTGAATGCGTTATTTATCTTAACTATAGAGCATTTTCACGTGACGGCGTTTTGGGCGTAAACAACCAAGTTTTATAACAATGACCCCCTTTTTGTTATATATATAAAGGAAAATAGTCAATTATTGGATATCAAAATAAAATGGCTTAAGCATTTTCCCTAATGTCCATCTATTGCCCAGTTTAAATATATATCTTACTCTAAAAGTTATGAAAATATGTTATTTCATCGCCATACAGTTTTTATTTCATTATTGTACATAAAAATTAACTATTACAATGGAAAGTATAAGATATTTTTCTCTAATTATCCTACTTTTCTCTACTTTAGGGTCGTTTCAGTGATGGGTGCAAAGAAGTCTCTTCTTTATGTTATGTACAGTTTTTCACTGACCAATTTTTTTGTTTATTTAACGCAACCTTTCAATTTTATGCAGTAAAATGAAGGGGGGAAGAGAAATTAAAAAATGAAGAATACTTCCGAAGAAGAAAATACTTTTCCTTCTTCTGAGAGGTCTGCCCATATATTCTCTACGGTTATGCCTCAATTTGTCTTGGTATTGTTCCGATAAATAAGTGAAGACTAATTCGAACCTATTTTTATAAAATCCTGTCATTATATTAATGTTTTGACAAAATATGAAATATAAGTTGAAGAATTAGAAATTGTTGGTAGGATGATCTATTATGCATTAATTTCATAAACTCTTTTGGCTAATTAAATGAAATAGGTTTTTATAAATGTTATATATATATTTCTAATTACTAAATATAAAATATTTAAATAAAGCCATTTACATACTATATAATTACTTTGTTCCATTGAATATTAGGTTATATCAAAATTACGAGATGTACGCTAACATTTTTTTGAGTGAGTCGGAAGACACTTTTAAACATTTGATAAATTCTCCAGAATCTAGCAGCTGATGTTCAGGACATACTGCCTCATAATCTATTTATGTTCGATAAATTTTGTCTCTTTATAAGATTCTCGTGGCTCATGTTCAGAACATATTGTTTCATCTTTGGAATCGGGCTTTTTATGCTCAGAAAATTCCTTATCTTCTTCCGATTCTGGTGGTTCATGTTCTAAATATACTACCTTTTCAATTTCAGATTTTTGCGTCTTTGAGTTATTTAAATCATGTGGATCTAACATTAATTTGTTGAAGTTGATTACAAAAAGTGAGGCATCACTCGCTTATAAACGATTGAAAATATACAACTAAAACTTAAATTATCAATATTTAATTCCACGGCACAAGTGATTATTGTTGTAATTTACAAAAACATTTTTAAGATTTATATAAATTGTAAGGAGGGAATGCTTTAATATTTCTTGTCATTTGACGTTGCTTTGTAATACTAATATATTAAGTAGAGTAAAGAAAGTATTCTGAAGAATCTTCATAATTTCTCAATAAAAATAATATTGGAGCTTGAATTTCCATGGAGTTTTAGCTATTTATCACTTTCCTTACAGCTTCGAGCTGTTGTCATCATTGCACTGTCATGCAACCACATCATGTCGATTTTATTCATTTCCTACATGCTAAAACGATCTATAAAATATAGGAGAGACAAAAACAGACAAGTAATTCTGTTCCAACTCATATCCTGGATATTATGGACCTACACATGTTACAGATGAATTACAACTACTCCAGGTAGGGAAAATTACTCTGAGGTAACACCCTTTTTGGAAGGAAAATGTGATGATTTCCCATTCTTCAAAGTGAAATGATTTGAATTTGTGATTCCAAGTTGTTATTAGTTATTTCAATGTAACAAAGGTTAATAGAAATATAATGTTATACCATAACGCTTTTCCGACTGATATTTGACATCCACCACGCTTTTTAATGGTGACGTTAAAGAGTATAACTGTCCATGTTATTAGAATAAGGTTAGGCAAGAAGAAAATGGATAGGCAACCACAACTGAACATATTTATTAAATAAACCTCTCTCTTTCTATTTATAGTGACGTCATTGGAACGAGTCTTGGTTATTATTAATAACCAAGACTCGTTCCAATGACGTCAGTTATTAAGACATAGACGTAACACATATTAATAAATAATATGTTATAATATTTTTATTTAAACATATGTTTCATTTAATTAGGTAAATAAAACTAAATAAACCTAAGAGACATTTCATACTACCGATTTTGGAAAGATCTGGTAAGAAGGTAGGCTTGGATTTTGGCTTGTCGAAGAAAAAACGAATTCAATACTGATGAAACCAGAACTTGTGCTTATCATTTTGATCCTTCGTGTTTCATAATTTATGAAATTTAAAAACTTACCTTTGTTATTATATTTAGTAAAATATCACTTAAGAAATATCGAGTAACATCAAATTTTTACTTTTTAAATTTATGTAGTATTAATAACCAAGACTCGTCCCAATGACTTCACCAGAAATAGAAAGAGAGATATTTATTTAATAAATCTGCTGTGCTTCCACCAGTCATTTTCTTGTTGCCTATCCTTGTTTTAGGGTAGCATTGATAACTGTTCCCAAGAGTACCTCTATCACCTTCTATGACTGTTACTGTTAGAGTACCGCTGTTATCCTGTACGATGTCAAAATCTGTTTGTCTTGCCGAGCAGTCGGTACAGTTTATCAAATTGAAAATTCTGGCAAGTACGATTACATGGTGGCATAACCTTGGTATTTCTATAAACCTTGTTGTAACCATAGTAGTATTATAATGAATTTAAAATAAAGTAAAATTTTGTTATAAACTTCGAATAACATACTAACATATCATATGCATAAAAAAATTGTCCAGATGAGAAGTCCATTTTTTATTTTTGTCAAAAAATAAAAAAATGTAAATTAAAAAGAAAATTGAAAATACTTTCAAGACTATTATAAATCTTTAAAATTATGCCTAAAATATATCGTTTAGTGGCATTTCTTCTTAAAAATTGAAAATTAACTTTTGAAAAAAAAAAAGAAAAAGAAGAGTCAAAAAATGAAAAATTATTCAGAAAATGACAGATATTTCAGTTAAAGATCCATTTTTATAATTTATATGCATCGAATCTCAAAAAATAGCTCTCCAAACTTTATTTTATTTACTAATCCAATATTCAATTTTTGCATCTGAAAAAACAAAATTGTAATTTTCAGAGATTTCTTTTTTTGCCCATAACTTTTTGATTTTAAATAACTTTAGAAACGTAGTTATTGGTATAGTTGTTGTTTGAGACGCCAGTCACTTTTTAAACTATAATTCAACACCTATCTAGTCTCCTCTAGCTCCAAAAAACGGTTTTTGTGTTGACCCCCCCGCCCAACAAAAAAACTGTCTCAGCCTGACCAGGATCAAAAGATTCCCCAATGCAAAATTTTGGCCTTCTTGGTTCAACGGTATGGGCAACGATATGGTTCTATTTTATATACATTATAGAGAGACATCATTCTTTCTATTCTCCTCCCCCTTCATTGTACAAAATAAAAAATTGAAAGGTTGTGTTAAATTTACACAAAAATTGGTCAGGGAAAATCTGCAAACAACAAAAAGAGGGAAAACACAAATTTCTTTGCGCCCATCAGGGAATAATTGGTACAGATTTAACCATTTTTATTGCATATTACTTTGATTTAAATCAAATATCAATGTTTGCCGATGGCATCAAGTAGTATCCATTGCAGATATTAAGTCTTTTTTTTAATTTCTGAAGCCATTTGTTTAAGTTTCATGGGGATTTATTGGAAATTTGTTTATTTTTTGTAGTAAAAATATCAATTTTGAACCCTCAAGATGGCCCCTACTTCAACTATGATGCAATTTATCATGTTAGGAGATCTTTGATTTAAATCAAGGTAATATGTACCAAAAATGGCTAGGTTTGTACAACTAATATTTTTTTCGATTTATTTTTACTCACGAGAAAAGTAGGATAATTATTAAAGAAAAATATTTTTTAATTCTAATGAAATAGTTAATTTGCATTATGGAAAGAATAATGTAGAACGATGTAATAACCTATTTTGAATCAATTTTAGGGTCAAATATACCCTTATATTATAAAACTAGATAATAGAGGGAAAAGGGTTATGTCCTTTTATTTGTGTATCCAATTTTGACAATATACAATAGTTGACTATTTTCCTTGATATTAATCAAAAAATGTTTTTCATTGTTATAAAACATGGTTGTTTAGGCCCCCAAAATGGCCTACAGCCACAATGCTGACGTCACAGGAAAGCGCCAAACAAAATATATATTATATTCCTTGGTCCTATTTTGTATATAGTGCTCTCAGAGTCAATACAGTTTGAGAACCACTGTTATAGAGTAGTGCATTAATCCTAGAAAGAAAAATATCTACGCATATTTTTAGTATGTTTTGTTTATCGCATGAAGCTGACTCTGTAATTTCCATGTTATGGTTTGTTTAATTTAATATAATATATTTATATATATTGTGATTGGGATTTGTGATGATTGTCCATTGATATAAATAATGTCTAACCATTATTAAAATTCCTCTACACTACTACGAGCAAAATATACAACATTTAGTAAGTTTTATTTATTAACTGACTACTTCTTCTACAGGCCTTTTCATCTATGTCTTTCTCATAGTTTAGATTGAGTGATTTTTACTAAAGTTTGTCAGTCTGACGGATTATTACTAGTACAGAGTTCGCCACTTGTTATGTATGTCATAAGTGCCTTCTCATTCCCTTCATACTCGCAACTTCATTTTATAGAGGCTTTCCAAATCCACACTTAAATAAGAAGGAAAAGGAGTCTTCTTACATGATGTTTGGTGCAAGAAAGGACGCCATTACTTCAAGTAATCGCACAGATAATATGACAGAGACCATGCGAGTCATGCGGATCTCTTCTCCGCCTGTCAAACGTCTCAAATCATCGTACAAACCCATTCTCTCAAGCGATTCTACCTCTGAAGTGGATCATCGCATGTCGGACCATAGCATTAGGTAATATTTACATAGTCTGCAAAGTAATTCATTCTCAATTAATGAAACTAATATTTGTACTATTTACAGTAGCCGTATTCGGGAAATGTCTCCACCTAAACGAAAAGTCCCTTCTTCAAAGCGAAAAAAGATGACAATGCAAATAGCTCTTCATTCGGATATTAAATCCTTTAATCCTCCTTCTGATATACCAATTGACCTTAGAGCTATTTACACAAATACACCAAAGGAAAGGGCGCTTGTTTTATATACCCCACCATCTAATTTCCTTCCGGACATCATTGCAAACCATGATGCATCGCCCAAAAAAACGAGTTTTAAACAAGAGCGATCTCGAAGAAATTCCGCCCCTGAATTAGAAACCATTTCATCTCCAACAAATAGTGACGACACTATGGATATTTGATCTCATTCATCATCTAATCTTTTTTTTCTTCTTTATTTAAAATTTTATAATTTATGAGGATCCACATTTTATATTACTATTAAGTATATATTAACTATTATTAATATCAGTCCTCATGAAAGTTTGGTTTCTGATAGTACCGACCCCAGGACTGAACTATGTACCACTTTGATGTCTTACACATTAACAAGCTCTCCCCTATTAATTAATATATCAAATATTTTTACTCAACTGATTCAATAAATAAAAAGTAAATCTGTGGTGTACATGAATAGAAAACTCATTTATTGTGGTTAATATTTATAAAATGATCAAGTTCCATAAATGTTAAATACTATACCTAAATTAGTCGCACGAATAGGTGGTCGTTTCTCCAATTTATACATACGTACATTGGTAGAGTAATAAAATTAAATTCAAATTCCTGATCCTAACACTAATAACTAATTAATTATAAAATAATTCCATTGACAATGACTGATATCACGTTATAAATGATAACAATTGATAATAAAAACAATAATATTTATAATTGTTCATTGATCTAAGCTAAGTTGTATCAAGATGTCTCTGATTTCTTGTCGTTCTTTTTCAAATGGTGTAATTGGGTATGCTTTTTCCAAATGAATTCGTCTCTAAATCTGAAAAAGAGTCAAGTCAGGGTGATATACGATATAATAACATGTAAAGAGCATTTTCACTGACGTCATACATTACATCATAATTGAAGGAGAAACCAGCTTGGGGGTTCAAAGGTGATATTTTTACAACATAAAATGAACATATTACCATTAAATCAGTGTGATACTTCATAAAATATCTTTAAAAAAAAACTACTTAATGGAAATGAAAAACAATGACATTGAATTAAATCAAAGTGATATGTATTAAAAATGTTTAGATTGATCCCATTGTTTTTTTATCGATTAGGCACGGGAAAGGTAGGATAGGAAATGTCTTATTCTTTCTATAGAAATAGTTAATTTTATCTATAAAATAGAAATAAGATTTTATAACAATGAAAGAAAATATTTTTTATACATTTTAGGGTAAGATATATAATAAAACTAGACATTAGATGATACAATTTTGATCGTGGGTAAAGGTGCAAGTCCTTTTTTTGTTGGCCACGTTTTGGTTTACAATATTCGACTTATAAATCGACCCTTAATGTAAATGAAAAAATGTTTTTCATTGTTATAAAAATTGGTTGTTAAGACCCCAAAATGGCCCACATCAACAGTAGTGACGTTACATGGGAATGCTCTATTAATATATTACCTTCGTTTACAAATGTTACACATATATAATTTGCTATTACGATGCAACGTCAAATGATTCTGATAAATTTGGTGCTTGATGAACTTTTTACCACAGACTTTGCACTCCCATTTCTTAGAGCTACGCGGTTTCTCGTCATTTGTGCTTTTCGGTGGGGCCGATGACGTGGTAGGAACTTCGTTTTCATCATTACTTGATTTAGTGGAGCTATTCTTTGAATGATGCGTTGAC